>NW_025401775.1:136261-192619 GCF_020080835.1 Cotesia glomerata
GTTAGTTTTCACTCTCCTTGTAATGAGCATAGCTTCCAAAATCTTGACCACGTCGTTATTTTTACTCGCATTCATAAGACAAAATGTGTTTTTTGACCTAATTAATCGTATTCTCATTTCAACTCCGTTAAGTAAAAATTTATCTTGATTAAAAACATCACAATGTAAATGACCCATTATTTCAAAATCTTTTCCTTTTGAGGTGTATACCGATCGGTCCTCTAGACCACGATTTTTTATTTTCTCTAAATTATCAAATTCTCCCATTGTATTCATATTCCACATTCACATCTTAAGATGAGTACTTTTTGCATCAACTCCATTATTTAAAAGTGTTTCTAAGTAAGCTCTATAAGCGTAGGTATTATTAGATGGTGACACTGTTTTTTGATTAAAGATTGAATGCAGAAAATTATTTACTGGACCCACAATATCTTTTTCATCTACTGAACCCTCAGGTTTTACAATTTTTGCTTTAATTTTTATCATCCCTGGCGGTTTCGGCGACACGGTGGAAGCACGGTCGAATGACGGTTGTTTCACGGTCGTTTCACCGTATAAAGTTCGTTCTTACCGAGCGATCTGTCAGTCAGCATCGGATACCGTTGTGAACGATATCTACTATAAATTTATTGAATATTTACGGTGCATACGCAAGTGAATCTATGACGTTATGACCGACACTGTACGCTCAATATACTGTCCAAATACGGTGATTTTACGCTACTATCACGGACAATAAAATAAAAAAAAATATTGCGGACAGTCTAGACCGAGACTCGAACCCGATTCATCTGGTCGCGCGCCCAAGACTCTACCAGCTAGGCTATCTAAGACACTGCACGAAACATTTGATTCAGTCACATCATAAGGTGTCAAAACCAAGTCATTTTTTTTTTCATTGCACAGATAAAAATAGCTTAAATAAAGTTATATTTTTTCCATGACTTCAAAATAATAATTGTAATAAATGATTCAAATTTTTGATGATTACGAAATTCTTAATTTCGAAATTATGGTGAAATTATTAACTGTATAAAAAAAGATCTGGAAAAGAAATTGCTAAAAATTGAATTGTTAAAAAAAAATATCTCATAATAATTCTTCTTGATAACAGACAATTTTTCCGTAATTTTGAAATTAAAGTTTTCGTCTCTAAAAAAAAAAAAAAAAAAAACAATATTGATTATATTATATTTTTCATAATCAAAAGGTATTATAGTTTCTCATTTAAGACTATAAAAAAAATTCAACACTTGGAAGCCATAAACTCTTCTGAAAAGTATTGAAATGATGGATCTCTGTTGATTGCCTGTAATCTGATTAATTTTTTATAATTTTACTTTGAAATAAACAAAATTACAATAATTTAATATTTTTTTCAAATTTCTCATCCCGATTAGTTACTAAAAATTTCTCATTTACCTATCTTTTTATACACTTTGAGTATTTTTAATGAAATAAAAAAAAAAATATAATCAGCACTTTTCCATTTTTTATTAGTAAAAAGTTCCTGACTTACCGACATTATACGCTCGTTTCACGGTCGTTTCACTCACAGACTACTGTGCATCTACCACCGAGTTACGGTTTTTTGACAATTTATATGTTTTCGAATGACTGTCAAATGACAGACGATCGATCGATGATCTACGATTTTTACTCAGGTGAAAAATCGGAGAAGTCAAGTAAAAATTAGGTTTTTCGAATAGTGAAGTATGATAACTGTACAGAATAAAAATCATAAAGTAACAGTGAAAAACTTTCACAATGATACTCTTCGTTCACTGTCAAATGACGGCCGTTCGATAGTCAAGTGACGGTCATTCAACGATCATTTGTCGACACTGTGAATTTATGGTACATTCACCGTCGTTTCACGATCATTTTACCGTGACCACGAATCCGCCAGGGATATTATGCGATAAGTCAATGTATTCTTCACCATGTCCAGGTACAACGAATTCTATTGGAGTGTCGTCTGACAAAGATGTCATAGGGTTATAATATGCCCATTGTGATTGTTCAATACTTGTTTGTGTAGGAGGTAGTGTGAATAAATCCAGTTCTGATTTTGCACACTCCTCAGAGTGAGAATTTAAAAACGACATTTTTATTAATTAAATATATCGTATACGTCACGCTTTTTAGATTTTTTCACTTTGCGTTTATTTTTTTTTTTTTTGAGGTTTTTATTTTTTTTTGTTAACTTTTTTTTTCTTAGTAATCTTTTTTTTACTACTAGTACGCTTCCGCACTCTCCTGCGGTTGTTTGCTTTATGAGTTATTTTACGTATTCACTGTCTTTTATACCCTGATCCACGCATTATCTTATCCAATTTTTCTGATGCTTTTCTTTTAAGTCGAATTCCTGATTCTGTTAGTCTGTGTTCCAATGATTGTTTGAAAGGAATTTTCCCTGTTGTGACGTTACTCAATACATTCATACCTGTATGAAGAGCCTCTTTTCCTACAGCTCGTTCCGCTTTACCGAGAAAAGGGACAACTCTGTGAAAGAGTCCTCCCAGAAAAGCACCTATACCATGAGCGTGTTGATAAGAACATACATAAGCTTTGCCAAATCTACATATTATATTTTTCGATATATCCTCCACCTGCCTGATTATTATAGTATTCAATGTAATGAGACATTTTTAATCGATCCTTTTGAAATGTAGTGTAACATTCAACGGTCTGTACGCAAATGGTACAGGATTTCCAATGTTATTCCTTATATCTATTCCAATTGTCCAAAATGAATTTGATAAAACAGGAATATAATTAGATGAACCATAAGTATTGGTCACTGTCATGCCATAGGAGTATGAGCTCATGTCCAAAGGAACTATGCGTAATGAGGGAGTGGTTACATTTTCGGTTACATACGGTGAACAGATATCAGAATAAACAAAAAGACTACTACGCAAACCTCTTATCAGACTGAAAGGTCTTTTTCTCACCTCCGGGTGGAAAGCGTAAATTTTCCTCCCGCTGCGCTAAACGAAAATGCCGCTTTCCGCCTCGGTCGAGGAGAAAAATAGTATACACACCACGGGCAGTAAATAAAAAAGCCTCAATCACATGTTTATTGACCTCGGCTTCGCCTCGGACAACAATTACATGTGATCTGAGACATTTCTTATTTTACTGCCCTAGATGTGTAATATACTATTACTTACATTTGTAAATTCATAATTTTTTCCATCTCTATCACCAAGCACAAATTTTTTCTTCTTATTTCCATCAATATAGCGATCAAAGCCCAAAATATCTAACAGAGTAACCCTGAATTATCTATTTCGAAAGAAAAATGGTTGACGGTTGGGAGAAAAAAATTTAAAGTAGTTATAAATTCATTTCGATATGTATAGAGGCCTCGTGGAAAGTAATAATCATTACGCATATCAAATTTTCCTACACCAGCAGTCACTAGATATATTTTACCGTCTTCTACCGTATGAATATGAAGAAAACTTGTTGGAAACTGTATTTCTTTTAGTCCAACGACCCATTCACCTTCCAATGTAATATGTTCAGGTAACATAGTTGTATAATGAGTAGCTGTATTGTCTGAGAAGTAATTCATACTACTGTCAGTTGGTAAAACCATATGAAACTCTGACTTATTCATTCTGTTATAGTTGATGCAAGAACCCAAGAATTAAATTTATCTGGATATCCTTGCCACTTCACTAAATACTGTTTATTTTTACGCTTTCCCTTGGTTTTAATTATTTTCTCAATTAAAGATTCTTCTTTTTCAAGGTCCTTAATCACTCGCACTATTTCTTGTTCATAAAAAAAACCATCAGTCACTTCTCCATTTAAATCTTTTAATTTATAAGTAGGAATTTTCTGACAAAGTTTAGTTTTAGTAATTTGAAAAATTTCTTCTGTATAACCAGCCTCATATCCTTTCTCAAACGTTGACTTATATTTACTGATTCGTACATAATCATTCACCTTGTATTGGCCGCGTTCAAGTTTACTAAGTTCTGAGCAGGGCTGACTTGATCTACCAAAAAATTAACTTTGGACACACTTACTGTTTCTAGATAGAGCTTACAACTTTCTATACATATTAGCATTGCAGTATATGTCAAATATGTGAATGTATATTATTTACAAAATAAACGCTATTTTGTTTGAAATCAAATTATTAAAAATAAAAATAAAATTAAATAAATATTAAAAATGGACGGAACTAATTTAAGTATTACATACAGTTGGAATGATGAAAATTACACTGTGATCGACAATAAAGATGTTCATAATAAGATACAAAATGGTATGTATGCAATTTAATTTCAAGATGCGAAGTTTAAAAAATATTTAACCTAACAATTATAATTTTGTTGTTAATTTAAATAATTGCCATTTTCACTAATTATTTTTAGATCCGTCGTTTGCATTAAATTTTTTTAAATCTATTATCCCTACTCAAAGTCCAACAGATGACAGAAATGTGGATCAAACAGCTGATCCTAATGAGGGAACAGCTTTGACATTTACAAACTTTGAACAGGTTACGCAAGGTACTTCATAATAACTGGAATATATTTTTTTCTTGATCATTTCCCTAGTGTCTTGTGTATTTTCTTAATTTTTATCATAAATATCAACTTATAAGAATATACGTAAAATTATATATTATATTATACAGATTTTCTGGACAAAGAGGTACAAAATAATCAATCAAATACAGTAGGAAAAAAGAAAAATCGCAATGGTAAGTTAAATATAATAATTAATTGTAAAAATACAGGTAAAATTTTTATTGTACAGATTCACTGGACCGAGCTCTGGAAAAAAGTCAATCGGATGCAGTAGGAGAAAAAATTACTCGTAATGGTACGTTAAATGTAATAATTAATTATAATTTTTTCCGTTTAATTATACGTAACGAAAAATTTTTTTTGTGTATATTTAATTTGCAATTATTTCACAATTCTAACTCTAATTATTTCTTAGCAGAACGCCCTTGGAATGATCACAAATCAATCAAATTATTGCTGACGGAATACGAAAAACGCGTCCACCTATTTAGAAATCCGAAAATAAGAAACAAAGACTTGTGGATTCAAATTTGTGGGGTATTTAAGGAGCATGGTCTCACTGATTACACTACCGATGATTTGAGTAAAAAGTTAACAAACATGAAAGCAACATATGTTGAAAAAAAAAGGAATAATAATCCTCGGCTAACCACAGGACGAGGTCGAAAACCGTGGCCTTGGTTTGATGAGATGGATGAAATATTTAAAAACGATGAGTCTGTAAACTTCTCTACCAGTACATTCTCCAGTATCAGTAAAGAAAATATAGAACCTATTAATTTGACAGTTTCAGACACACAGTGAGTATAAAATTAAATCATTTGTATTTTCCTAATAAATTTTGATTGATTATTTATTTATTTCAGTGTTGCCAAAAACATGGTGAAAAATTCATCAAACGAGCAGTCGTCTGCCTCGACCTCAAAGTCAGGATCTGATTTTTCGAATACGCCAAAAACTGGACCTGGAAAAGTAAAAAGCTCTTATTATCAACAAAAAAAAGCTTTTATTGATATTGGACATCAGCGCAATAATATTATGAAAGATCATGTGGACTCTTTAACAACGTCGCAAGAATTATACCGTGAAGGGCTATTAACCTTAAAAGGCCTGACAACGGTGATAGCAGAGAAAAACCGCATTCTAAAGTCTTTTTTGGATAATCGTGATAAATAGACTTATTTTTGTCTTCTTTTTGAAAAATGTTTTTTTTTACAAATTATTCGTTAATTAAATTTGAAGTCGTTTTTATAATATAAAATTTCAGTTCAACAAAAATTATGTTAAATAAAAAAAGTAAGTGATATTCATTCATAATAAACTAAAATATAATTAAGTTAATTACATTTATTTTAAAAATTCAAAAATTAAATATTTATTATAAGTCATTTTATTTAAAAAAACAAAATTTAGAACACGCTCAAATTTGTTTTTTTTTTAAATTTGAATTTTGTCTTTTCATTATTCTTTTATTTTTCACCTAATTTGTTTTAAAACAAAATAAAAATTCATAACTTTTCAAGCAGTCTAATACGAAGGATCTTTTACTTCATCATCCTTGAATTATTCATCCTTGAATTAATTCTTAATTTTTTAATTATGTGTAAGCATTAAAAAATTATAATTAATCAAACATAATTGAGTAATTGTTAATTGTTTTTACTTTTTTAATTTCAGGGACCAGAATTCAGGAACGACTACTGTTACGAAGCCGCTTGATGACGTTGGAAAGACTTTTCCAATACGAAAGCTGGTACGAGATGAATCGTCCTGATTATGAGAAGTGGACGAAAATTGCAGAAAACAGCGGACTTATTGGAAAGAAATCCGTCAGTGAATGCTGGCGTCATTTTTGCGAACTCTATCATACGTTCAAGGTAAATAAATAGAAAATGATTATATATATGATTATATGACTATAAAAAAAAAAAAAAAAAAAAAATATCTCAAAATTAATTTTTCTTTTTTTTCAGTACCATAAAGGCGTATCGAAACGCGGTGAGCCTATTGAACCATGGGAGTACTATGACACCTTCAATCACTACTACCATGTTTGCTTGGACCGGGAGGATGCACGTTGGAGGGCAATCAGGGCTGCTCGCTATGCTCACGCTGGCGACTCTGACGACTCTGACTGACTTTAAATTTTTGAAGATTTACATTGATCATCGATAAAACTCATATTAATTTCCTACTTCAAACAATCACATAATTTATTACTCTTCAATGAAGTTAATGATCATTATCGTTACTATTTTTTATTATATTACGTCAGTTATGGCCTAAATTTTTCTACTATGTTTGATTTAATAAGAAAAATATTAATGTTATTCAAAATAAAAAAAATGCGCGTTGGAGGGCAATCCAGGATGCTCGCGATGAAGACTCTGACTGATTGAATTTTTAAACATTTGGATTGATCTTCGCTAAAACTTAGATTAATTTCCTCCTTTGAACAATCATATGATTTATTATTCTCCAATGAAGTTAATTATTATTATCGTTATTATGTTTTATTACATTACGTGAGCTATGGCCTAAATTTGTCAAATATTTTTTTTGAATTAATTAGAAAAATATTAATGTATCTTCAAAATAAAAAAAAAAATTATTTTAACTTAGCATTTTTTTATTTTTTTTATGTGAATATGTACAATAATAAAGTTTAACGGTAAGACTCAGTAAGTTTTGATAACGTACTCTTACACCTAGACATTTAGAATAATACTAATTACTAAGATATATACATTAAAAATTGTAATTCTGCTAATTACCAGTCGTGGCACGTCATTTCACCCGCACGACAACTCACCCGCTACATTTTGGGGCCACTGTGTCTGGGATATTTATAATTATTTTTTATAAATATTAATAATCTTTTTACATTGAAAAAATCATGGTGAATTGTCGCTGGTGAAATGTCGTGCGGGTGATTTGTTACGTAGCCGTTTTATAAATAAATTATAAATAAAAATACTGGCCAGGGGACTGAGTTTTGAAGTGGCTCAGACAAATATTTCCTGCACAAACGGTGCTTTGACATTAAATAAAATGCCGATAAAGCGCTAACAGCCCTATGATTATCAACTCAAGGCTAATTAGGTCCTTATAAAACTTACAAAAGGTAAAATAACACGCTGGATTTTTTTTTGGTTTTGAACTTCTGGCAGGGGACTGTTTTTAAAATGCCTGGGACAAACTTAAGTTTAATGAATTTAATGAAACAAATTAACTTTCGGTACTTTTTATTGAAAAAAATTGTTAGTTAATTAATTAAGTTTATAATCATTATGGACCAAATTATATATTATGGACGAATAACTTAAAATTTAATCTTAAAGTTTTAATTTTGGGAATGGGACAGCCCAGGAGACAGTTATTTCGGTGGTTTACGAATTTATAGCAAAAAAACCAAAATTTACTTCATTTTAATTTTTAATGCTCCCAATAGAAATGTTTTTTTATTTTCGTAATAAATTTTTTTTTGTAACAAAATAACAATTTTTCTAATAAAAAACTACCTGGAACAGCATAAAATATCCTTACAGAGAATCACCCTGATATAAAAATGAAAAATTAGTTTTATAATTTACATAGAGTTCATAATTTCATTTCGTTTTTCAACAGCATTAATATTCTCTTCAATGTTTTCATTTTCATCAATATCATCAATATTATCATCATTATCATCTTCGTGAACTTCCACATTTAATAAATTTATATTAAGTCTTTCCTCACGGGCTAATATAAAATTATGAAGTGTACATGCTGCTGCTACTATAAGGTTTGCAGTCTGGACAGACTGAACGTCTAAATAGTTCAACCGGCGGAATTTAGCTTTTAATATTCCGAACGCTCGTTCTATTACACTACGCAAAGATGCGTGCCGTACATTATATCTTACTTGCTGTGGCGTTAAATGACCATTATCTTTAAATGGAGTCAAAACATTGGTCATTAATGCGTAAGCAGAATCAGCAAGAATATGTTGATTTAAATTTAATAACGGATTTTGAGCATCTGTTATTTTTTCATACAACGGAGAGCTTCTAAAAACTGGTGAGTCATGAGCTCTTCCAGGTCGTCCAATTAAAACATCAATAAATTTTCCATTATGATCACATGTACCTTTTAATATTAAGTGAAAAAAATGAATTTATAATAATGAATTTTGCAAATGATTAATAAATGGAAATTTTTACATTACATACCTTGCAAGATAATGGAGTGGCTTCCTTTTCGATTATAGTAATCGTTCGCATTTCCTGGTGGTTGTCTTATTGAAATATGACACCCGTCAATTGCACCCACAATTCCAGGGAACCCTCCAGCTTTATTAAGAAAAGCCTAAATGATTAAAATGAATAAATTAATTTGATCAAAGTTAAAGTTAACCCTCGCAGTTTAGCAACCACGGTGGATCCACGATGGAACCACGGTTGTAGTGGTCTTACTGTGGAGCCACGATGGAACCACGGTGGATCCACTGTGGGTTTTGTGCCATTTTGCCATTGCGATTCCACCGTGGTTCAACAGCGGTTTTACAGTGGATTAACTGTGAATCTTTTGTGGTTCGATCGTGGTTCCATCATGGTTCCACCTCCGGTTTTATAGTGGAATTGTCGTGACTCTGCCGTGGTTCAACAGTGGTTTTACTGTGATTCAACCGTAGGTTAATTTGTGGTTTTATTGTGGATTCATCGTGGATCCATCGTGATTTGGTGGTGATTGTACTGTGGTTCCACTCATGGCTAAAAATTTAACTATACACTCTTAAAATACGTATAAAATAAATAGTAAAAAGTTTAAAGTTCTATCTCCTCATTGGTCTTTATAAAAAAATCCTAAAAAAATGCTCAAGAATCAGGGCGTCAAACCAGAAGACCCCCTTGAATTTGTAAAGTTGACAGATGAATTCTACATATATTGTCAGATAACAAATTTTCAACTTTTCTTATTAAATAAATAATACCATGAAACCGTGTAGTGAGTGTGCCTAAAACAGAAGTAGTGAAATTAGAAAATATCTGTATTCAGCAAATGCAAAAATAGCGTTATTTTTTAAGGTAAAAAGATAATTAGTTTTTGGAATCGATTAATACCCTTGGTCAAAGGTTTTTTATTTTTTGCCGAATTCTTTAAGATTTCTAGCTGATAAGATTTCGGAAGCGCTCGGGACAATCACTTCAAACAAATTTTCATGAAAAGTTGACATTTAAAAATTGAAAATAAATAAATAAATAAATAATAATAATAATAACTACCTCAGAAAAGGGGTTTTTTTTCGAAAATTTGAATTTTGGAAAAAAAAATTATTCTTTTCTAAATCCACAGATTCGGTAGAATCTGGCGCCAAGTTCCGTTCAAATCCGTTGTAAACGGAGCGCCAGACTACCGACTGTGTTTACTGTAAGCAGAACGGTATTTTGAGGTTGCAAAATTTTATTTAATTCTACGGTACTTCTTGTTCCTAAATTTTATATTATAACTGTAATTCATGCTTTATTTTACTGATATTAATTAATTATATTCAATTATAACAATATCTACTTGAAATTATTAAATTTCATCAGCACAAACTATAGTAAGCTCAAAAATTTCGATCCTGACTTTTTTTCTATGTAAAAGTGACATGCCACAGACTAAATAATTCGAGAATGCATGGTAATCTTCCAATAAATGGGAAACTACAGTTATAAAAATACATTTCACAGCTTGCATCTACATCCGCCAGGGTGCACTGGAATTGTTTTTTCATAAACTGTAGCTTCAATGGGATAGTTTGCTATAAAAAATGCAGTCAACGCGAGATTTAAGTTGGTACCTATTGTAAATTTTTATTATAATTACAAAAAATACTAAAATCCGAACAA
Source organism: Cotesia glomerata (assembly GCF_020080835.1). Classification (NCBI taxonomy): domain Eukaryota; kingdom Metazoa; phylum Arthropoda; class Insecta; order Hymenoptera; family Braconidae; genus Cotesia; species Cotesia glomerata. Next base: position 146,691 of record NW_025401775.1, read on the forward strand.
AAACAGTTTCACTGTAAAAAAATTGCGCCAAGTCCACGTTCATAACACTATCAAGAAAAAAAAATTTCTTTTTTCTTTACAAAAAGATATAAAATAAAAAAATTAAAAAATCCAAGTAACCGATATGATTGTATTTAATTTTCGGAAATTAAAAAAAATTTTATTGTAAATTTGAAAATTAAAAAAAAAATTTTGGAACGTACTTGGTGTGCGTCATTGTGTATTTCAATTTTTATAAAGTCCTAGTAAATAGATTTTACGAATTTTATTAAAAGTAAAATATTTTGCAACCACGCACACTAAATACGTTCCAAAATGTTTTTTTTAATTTTCAAAGTTACAATAAAATGTTTTTTAATTTCCGAAAATTAAATACAATCATATCGGTTACTTGGATTTTTTAATTTTTTTATTTTATATCTTTTTGTAAAGAAGAAAGAAATTTTTTTTTTCTTGATAGTGTTATGAACGTGGACTTGGCGCAATTTTTTTACAGTGAAACTGTTTTTGTTCGGATTCAGTTTAGTTCACACATTTTCACTGCAAAAAGTTTTAAAATATATAAGAATCGCAGGTAATTGTTTAGTTTCACGTTTTTAAAATTAAACTATAGTTGTCGCAATTGAAATGTTAACTTAAATTTTGCTCTGATAGAAAATCGTCAATAAAATTCATCCACTTGGTCTATCAATTTTTGGTGATTTGTTTCGTATTCAATGGATAAAAATAAACAAATAAAAAAAAATTTTTTCGAAAATATTAATTTTTTGATATTTTTTCAAAGTTTTTAATCAACAATTGACGTTTTTATATTTTTATTGTTCTACAATTGAAATTTATTCAATTTATATCAATTGTTTTTAATCCAAAATTAAAATTTTTAAAAATTTTTCTATTTTAGATTTACTTTAATAAAAAAAAATATTTTACAAGTAGAACAAAAAATTCTTCAAAAATATTAATTTTCAGATATTTTGCTAAAACTTTTTTTTAACTCAAAATTTGACATTTTTCATAATTTGTTTATAGTTAAAAAATTGACATGTTTCATAATTTTTCTTATCCCAAAAATTAACATTTTTTAAAAATTTTCTATTTTAGATTTATTCTAAAAAAAAAAAAAAAAATATCTATTAAGTAGAAAGTAATCTAAACATGTTGATTTCACACCCCGTGAAAATAAACAATTACCGAATCTTACAATTGAAAATAGAAGTATAAGATAAATAATTGAGAATGGGAAACTAAATTTCAATTTTGAATGTCTGTAGATATAATTATTATTATTCATTTAATTTTTTCGCAAAGTTCCTTTTCAGATTCCACTTAGAACTTAGTCATTTGAAGACGCGTCATTTAAAAAGTTTATGAGATTACTGAGATTCAACTTTTCTCAGTCGGCCGTGTAGCGATGCGGGTAGCGCGTAAGTTGGCGAGCGATAGGTTCCGAGTTCGGTTCTCGGTTAGGGCAAAGCGATTTTTATTTATATCTTTATTTACGGAGTGTATTAGGTTAATTTAGCATAAGTAATCCTCTACTTCTACCTCCTTACTCCTTAGCTGTACAAATTGGATCGTAAATAATCCCTGTTCGTAAAAAAATACTCTCTCAAATTGAGGAAATCATTAATTTTTGTTTTTTTGTTAAAAAATTAATTTATATATTTTTTTGTGTTCATAAACGATTTTTATAGTAGTAATTGTAATAATTGTTAATTACAAATTTTTATGTTAATAACAATTATTATTAATTACTACTACTTATTTTTTATAACAATAATAATTATTATTCACAATAAAAAAATTACGGTTAAAACAGAACTCGAATTTCGACTCGGGACCCACAATGGAACCATTGCAAATTCACAATGGAACCATTGTGGAGCCACAGTAGGAACACCGCTAAACCACCATCGAACCACAGTCAAACCACAATAGATTCACAAGAAAGCCTTTGCTTAACCACGGTGGAACCACGATGGCAAAACGTCACAAAATCCACAGTGGATCCACTGTTGTTCCACAGTACATCCCGTGTAGCTCCTCTGTGGACCCTTCATGTACCCACCATGGATCTTTAGTGATTTCAATACCGCGAGGGTAAAGAATGATATAATTCAGTTTACATTCTCAATTAATGCAGATTCTTCATCATTTGGCCAAGAAATAAAATTTGGAAGTAAATTATGAGATAGAATTAAAATGATCTGTTTGAAAGCAGAATGTGCAGTACTTTTAGAGAAATTGAAGCGATCTGCAACTGAACGGAAACTATCAGGAGTAGCCAGTAGCCATATTGTCATTAAAATTTTTTTACCCAGTGGTATTGGGTCATTCAAATTACGTACATGCAGAGAAATAATCTCTTCTAGGTCCTAAAATTTATTTAATCTTTAAGTAATTGTGATACTTGCCTTAAATAAACTGTCACTTAGTTAGTAATTAACATCATTTAAGAAAATTGAAGAAGTTTAAATCAGAAACTTACTACGAATGCTTCTCGTGACATGCGAAAATGCAAATAAAATTGCTCATCATCGTATTCAGGAATCACTTCCTCATAATAATTATTAATTCGAGTTGGCGGATCACCCCGTGCATTCACATCATCCCCATCCAAATCTCCGTCGTATAAAAAAAAATCATCAATTAAGAAGTTATTGTTAAAATCTGAAACGTTAAAGTTAACTAACTTGAAATAATAATAAAGGTCATTTAATAATAAATTAAAAGACTGTGAATTTAACAGACTTTAATTAATTTTTATAATTAAAACTAAATAAAGTATAAGGATTAGTTTATTAATTATTAAAAATTTAGCTCATGTACTTTACAATCACATTCATTAAATTAAATAATTACCCAATAATCTATTAATCACATTAAAGATATTTTCCTCCGCTTCTGCCAGTAACACTTCGTCCATTATTATCATGTCCAATAAATCAAAATTATCCATTTTTTGTTATATTTTCACACTTATAAATAAAAAAAACTTTATTGCAAAAAATCAGTATAAATTACTTTCCTGATTAAACTACAAGTATGATGTGTGGAGGTTAGTTGACACCGCTCTATATCGATACTGTATAAATACTTGAGTATACTTATTTTAATTATCAGCGTTATTCAAGTCAGTTCAAGTCAGTCTGTCCAAAATAAAAACATCTATACTTACTATTCAGGTATTTACATCATTATTCAGCTGTCGCCATTTTATTCAATAGGATATGCTAAGATCTGCCAAGAACTTAGTAAACTTGAACGCGGCCATTTAAAGGGTATTTTCCGAGGTTTAATTTTTGGAAACGGTTTTTGTATATTCAGCAGCGCCTCTTTAGCATTACTTAGAGTAACTGCTGCAGGTTCCATTCTTATTGAACTATGCTTCGTATGATTATAGGCTTCAACTAACTTTTGTAAAATATCAATGTAACGGTAAGTTTTACGATGAGTGAAATATCGCAACATTCTTTCCTTAAGGGTTCTATTAACACGTTCTATAACTGCAGCTTTTACATCAGGGTTACGTGCAGTTCTAAAATATATTTTTTTTTACTTTAAATACTGTTTTACACTACCTGCTACAAATTCTTTTCCTTTATCGCTCTGGATCATAAAAAGTATACCGACCTTTACTACGATCAAAAATATTCTTAAAACCTTGTAAAACTGATTTTGCTGACTTATCTAATAAGGGTTCAACCCATACGTATTTACTTAGGATATCTATTACAACTAGGATAAATGAAACACCATCGTTATAAGTTTTTAAAGATTTTATTTCTACAAAATCAGCCTCCCATACATCATCTATATTGGTCACATTATCCCGACTAGAAATTATATTGGGAATACCCAAGGTATACTTAATACATCTGGGCCCCCTTGGGTTCGAATGGGGCATGCCCAATAGGGAAATCCCAATGAGGACCCAATGAAGAACCCAATTGGGAAATCCCAATTGAAAATGAAATAAATTATTCTCAATTTCTCTAGTTGGGATTCATATGGGATCTAAATGAGAGTACTTAACGTGAAAATAAAATTTTTTTGGCACTTTCTTCCAGTTGGGACTCATGTGGGACCTAAGTGGGAATGCCCAATGTGAAATTAAAAAATTTTTAGAAGTTTTTTTCTAATTGGGATTTATGTGAGATCTAAATGGGAATACCCAACGTGAAAATAAAAATTTTTTGGCACTTTTTTCCAGTTGGGATTCATGTGGGACCAAAGTGGGAATGCCCAATGTGAAATTAAAAACTTTTTAGAAGTTTTTTTCTATTTGGAATTCATGTGGAATCTAAATGGGGAATACCCAACGTGAAAATAAAAAATTTTTTGCACATTGTTTCTAGTTAGGATTCATGTGGGACCAAAGTGGGAATGCTCAATGTAAAATAACAAAATTTTTAGGAGTTTTTTTCTAGTTGAGATTCATATGAGACCAAAGTAGGAATATCTAGGGTAAAAATGAAAAACTATCAGTTTTTCAATTCATCACTTGCAAATGCATTATGTGAGCTTATATTTTTAGCATATATTTGCTGTAAATTAATAAGAAATACAAATAAAAATTAGTCGTTAAATATAGAAAAGAATTAGGAAAAAAATTCATTCAATATTGTTAAATAAAAACAATAAAATTAAGTTAAGTTTTTTCAAATTTTACATAACTTTATATTTTGAAAAATTTAGTTTTACGAGATTAAAAATAAATTGTTACAAATTGGGATGAATTCGAAGAAAATTTTAATCCCAATTTAAATTCAATCTGAAATGATTTTCAGACAATTTCAGACTGAAATACATTTTTATGTTGTTGAAACAAGATTTATACGTGAAATTTTTTCTTCTCACTACGAAAAAAAATTTAATTGAAAAAAATTTTTATTATCAATATGTGAAAATTCAATTAAACAATTGTTTTTTAAATTGTTCGTTTTTTTATGTACTTAACCCGTCAGCACTCACGTGAACTTTTCGGTAATCTTTACTCTCGTGATGAGAGATTTGCTCACGTTTAAGGAGGTATTCTAGTCTAGAATTTTTAAAAAAATGAAAAAATTTTTTTTGATGTGAAAAATCTATAGGCTTACTTGTAAACCGAATTGTTGGCGTGGCGACGCTTGCCGTGGCGACGGGTCGCCACGCTATACTAAGGTATACATATATATATTTTATGTGTAGTAGAGTGTACGGTGTGGCGACGGGTCGCCACGCTATACTGAGGTATACATATATATATATTTTTTATGTAGTAGAGTGTACGGTGTGGCTTCTCACTCAGTTCGACGTTGTTGTTTACTACGGTACACATAACCTGCATTTTAATTAATTTTGATGTGAAACATTTTTATTTTAATTTTTGACAATAAAATATGTGTGATAGTGATAACTCAGAAGATCAAAGTATTCAACCTTGTGCAAAGAAGGTGAAACTACACTATGGCATACCACCAAGTCATCAGTAAGTAGATCGTATTTTTCAAGTGTCCATAAATGTAATTATTATATTTTTATATTTAATTAATTATATTCATATTAATCATATTAGTAATTATATAAATTATATTAGGATTAATAATTATATAAATTATATTAATATTATCTTCAATTAATTATTTTTTTATTATTCATGAAAGAATTAATATGGAAAAATTTATTAATAAAATTTATATTTGCAAATCTTTAGTCATATATTGCAATAATTAACTAAGATTTGAGTTCATGAGTATATTGAAGCCACACTCAAAATTTGTTTTCTTTTTCTTGTGTATTTTAATATCATATTTTTTTAAATATTTCAGTTCCCAACAATAATCATAGGCATCACAAAATATTATTATTGAAACTGGACGCCACCCTGATCAGTTAAACACAAGGCATACTATCAATGTTGTGTAAGACTTTATTAATCCAATAGTACCAGACTATTTTAATTTTTATCTTAGATCTGGCCGCTGGAGTGGCCATTTACAAAAACAACAACACTTCACATGTTACTACACTCAACATGGATCTAGCAGTTCAAAATGCTACAGAAGTTCATGTTTCCCAAACATCTATTGGTGATATGTGTGCTTCACATGTTAAACTAGAAGACGGAAGTGAATTAATTATGATTGTAGTATACACTTCACCTAATAACAAAATGGATCATATAATTTCATTTTTACATGAAAGGTTATTTCCTTATAGTCAAAGAGGTTCAATAATTTTTAAAACGAATAAACATAAACTACCATTAATTTTAGCTGGAGATTTTATTGTAAATTTTGCAAGAGCTGAATCAATACCATTAATGACATTTCTTCAAAAAGAATTTCAATTGCAAATCAACAACAATCCAAGAGAATCTACTACCAAATATGGAACAACAATAGATGCTGTATTTGTGAGATATCTTGATAATGTTTCATCCAATACTTTTGTAACGTACTTTATTTATCATCGACCAATCGTCATAGTAATACCGGCAGAGGAAACATCGAATATAACTATTACTGAAGTCACAGATGAAAATATTTAAATTGTGGCCACTTGATATTAATATCGAATTTTTATATCACATGTAAATAAATGTTTATTAAATAAAGTTACCATTTTCTGTAAGAAATTCGTAATACTTCATTTTTTCATTAGGCTATATTTAATTCCTGTAATAATATTATCTTTTATGCATATTACTTGTACACACACGATGTTTCACATCTGCCAGGTATCCCATGACGGCTCACATTTTTTTTCATAATTCGATAGTTTAGATATTCAAAAATATCTCCCTGAAAGGATTTTTCAAAATTCAAATTATTTTCAAAGTTACAGCCGTTCTAGTGTCGTGGCAACTAGACCGGGTTGAGCGGACGACTGCAACAATAGACTACGGGCAATCCGGGCTACCTGAGTATGAATAGCTTTCTTTTTTTCTTGTCATATACTTTTAGTTTACTATATCAATAGTTTACTATATCAAAAACGTATGGGATCGCGTCTCCGGAAGGCAAAAAAAGAAAATAGTGGAATTGGTGGTAATGGTGCTGGTAAATTGACTGATAAAGTAATCACTCAGTTGTCTGCGTACTATGGATTAGCTATCCGTCGTCATCCTGAATCCGTTGAAGATATGAAACGAGAAATATGGGCCACGTACTTGCATAAAATTTCAACTGATAAGAAGCCTCAGCACATGAATTGCCCTCCTGGACCAGACAGCTGGTGCAAGTGGCAGAAAGCAGCGGCCGAAGGAACTGAGGATGACTTTCACCATGAAAATCCACCTCTAACTGATAAGGTTTTAAAAGTTATGAAACCTATTTACGAATACTTATTAGATGATTCTTTATTAGAACGTTGCTCGGGCAGCGAAACTCAAAATAACAACGAGTCACTTAACTCTTTAATATGGACATTTGCACCCAAACATATCCATGCCGGGTCCCAGACAATTGAGATTGCTAATTGTTTAACAGTTTGCATTTTCAATGAAGGCTTTTATCCTATTTTACAAATAATGAGTCTAATGGGAATAAAAATATGTCTGGAATCCCATGGGTTTGCTGTTTGGCGCAACGCAGTAAGGATTGAACGGCCTGAGGTTCGAGCTTCAGATGCTTCAAAAGAGGAAAGAACTGCTCGTTATACAGAGAGAAATGCTGAAAACAGTCAATATGAAGTAGAGGAAGGCCCAATGTATAAAGCTGGGATGGCTGATTATGAGAATGTAAGTTATACGTACTATTTTATCAGTTACGCTGCCTGAAACTGAACGTTAAACTTTAAACGCGTTTTTCTCGAAACTACTTTTTTCGATACAGTGATGCAGATATCTTAGGTTCTAATTAGCCGATTTACTTGAAATTTAGCATGAATATTCTTTAATTATCTCGCTTTCGCACTAACCAATAAAAATTGAAAATTTCAAATTTGTAGTATTTTTAAAAAATTGGAGGAAGTTGAAAAATGAGTAAAAAAATCGACTTCTATTTTTAAACAGCCACCATTTTGTAAAAAAATTTTTTTTTCAAGTTTTGTTGGTTTGTGCGACAATGACATTTGTACTGATCAATAATTTAGCATTGTTTTTTTTCAGATGGATACGAAGGGAGAAATCCTTTTCTCGAGGACACGGCCTTTTTCTTTTCTCTACTTCAAGGACTTATATCTTTTTGAAAATTTATTTTTTTTTTTCTGAAATGCATTTTTTTGTATTCTTGAAATATCAATAAACAAATGATAAAAAATTTTATAGTAAAAATATTAACTGCTTCTTTTATATTAATTGCCAAAAAACGCTCGAAATTCAGACCTCTAGACTAGAATACCCCCTTAATCTGTATGCGGCTGGGCAGCTATACAGTTACGAAGATATACGAACTAGTCCGAACGTTACAGAAAGTAAATTTTTTTTGTTACACCTATAATCTCGTGATGAGACGAATGCTCACAATTTCCGACGCGCATGGGAAAAATATTTTTTTAAAAAATATATATGATATTAAAGCTTTTCAAAAGTACATAATTTGAAAATAGGTAAAATTACTCGAAGGTAGAAAAAATTTTATCTACCCTTTCCATTTGAAAAAAAAAAGTTTTCATTGTTTTAAATCGAGCGTGAGCAAAATGCTCATAACGTGAGTGCTGACGGGTTAAAAAAAATTCAAAAACATCGAAAAAAGATAAAATAGAAATTTTATCCAAAAACATGAAAGCCAAAATTTTTCTAAATTTTAAAGGCAAAAAAGCTATCGAAACCTTTTTTTTTCTTTCACGACATTTTTTATTATAAATGCGCCGTAAAAACAAGCAGAATAAAAAAAAATCGAAAATGTAATTTTTCGCCTAGTTATGGCCCAATATGGGGTTGACCCTACTTGTAAATAGTTACCGAAAATTTAAAAAAAAATTTGCATTTCAAAAAAATTTTAATTTTCTAGAAAAAATTTTTTTGCTAGTATAAGGAGGATTCCAAATCAATCGAATAGTTTTATGGTTTTTTATTTTTGATTCTTTCAATTTTTTTACATTTTTCAGTAAAGTTTTTTTTTTTAATGTTTCAATTTTTTATTTAATTTCTACAAAAATTGTATTTTTAAGTCAGTAAAGTGAATAAATAAAAAAAAATAATTTCTTAAATTTTCAGTATAACATCAATAATGTCTCAGTAAACCGCTTAAGTTGATGTATACGAAATAAAAACCAACATTAATAATACTCCTGCTTGGACCAGCGGTAACGTGAACGACTGAGGACCTAAAAGACGCAAGTTCGAGCCCAACTCACACCAAGGATTTTTTCAATCAATAATTCGATTTCAATTCGAGATTAAATTCACTAATGAGTTCTAATATAATATGAGTATCTTTATTAGATAATCCTGAATTATTTTTAATTTTTTCGAAAATTTTAATATTTTTTTTTCAAAATTTACATGGAGTTCTGATAGGGATTTCCCTATTGGGACCCAAGAGGGATTGCCCAATGAGGGCCGCATAGGGCTTTGCGTTACATCCCTATGTGTGGTCCCTATTGGGCAACCCAATGAGGACCCAATAGGTCTTACATTAAAATTTCTAGTCGGGATAATGTAACCTTGGAAATTTACGTCGAGTAGGTCTGTGCCTAGTGTAAGCGTCTTGAGTAGCTAACCAAGCATTTATTTTTTCTTCAGGTATATTTTTTCTGAATTTTTCCACTAAATTACGTGCTCCGGAGTATGATACAGGGTAAGAAGGGTTATATTACTCCTTTTCAAGATTTTCTTCATCTACAAGCGAACCCATTTCAATGAATTTTTATACAATTGTTTTTTATTGCCACCGTTCTGCAGAGTATTGTTCGTTGAAGATAGAAAATTTTGAGAATTTCCTGATGAATCATTACCTCTCATGTGATGCTTTGGAGTAGAGGTGTCAGAGGCATCAGATTCTGAATCCGAAGATGCTCATAATAAAAATTATGATCATAATTTTGAAAGTTTTTTTATTGATCAAAAAAGTATTACTTTTAATGATGTTTCAGTGAGGAAGGAATTATTTAAATTATATGCAACTTTATATGATTTTATTTGCATTCCAAGAAACAAAGTTGATCAACTTATTGGTTTGATTGGTCGAATAACAAAAGTAATGTTAGATAAATTTAAAGAACGTATTGATACAACTTTTAAGTCTACGTTATTATCTTCAGAGGTTGAAAAATGTACCACTCAAACTATAGTTGATTTTTCTTTTGTTTTGGATGAAACGTAGAAGGATATCGACCTTATGTAGAAGGATATCGTTTTACGGTCGTAACTGATCATTCAAGTCTTCGCTGGCTCATGAATACGAAAAATCCCTCGGGAAATCTGGCCAGATGGGCTTTGGAGCTTTCAGGGTATGATATGGAAGTCGTATTCCGCCGTGGGACTGAGAACGAAGCGCCTGACGCGTTATCTCGGATGTTCGAAGACACAGAGTTGGTTCATCAAGAGTTCGGCGCGCTGAATGACGACGTGAGTGACGAGTGGTATGATGAGAAATGCCGCGTGCTGATAGACGATCCGACAGCCATCGAGGGTTATAAATATGAGGCTGGGAATTTGTATCGACGACTTTACGACCCTTTGCAAGCGGTTGTTGATGATGATCAGCAATGGAAAATGGTCGTGCATCAGAATGATCGGCCGATCGCGCTACAACAGGTCCATGATGATCCCCAGGCGGGACACTTGTGAATTGATAAGACTTATGCGCGAGCTCGAGCGAGATTTTATTGGCCAGGCATGCACCGAGATGTACGTGAGTATGTTCGACGTTGCCCAGTGTGCCTAGAATCCAAACCTATCCAACATAAACCGGCGGGTGAGATGACGCCTCGTGCACCGATGCGACCGTGGGAGGTAGTAGCGGCCGACACGATGTCATTCACCAGATCAAAGTCAGGTTTTATGTATTTATTGGTGTTTGAGGATCTGTACACTCGGTGGATTGAATGCGTACCGGTCCGTGCGGCAAATGGGAAGACGGTAGCTCGGGCTTTCGCGCAATCGATAATTAACCGCTGGGGGGCACCGCGCGTATTTTGGACCGATAATGGCCGGGAATTTGTAAACCGTGACGTCCAGGGAGTGTTAGACGAGTGCGGCATCCAACATACCACGACCCCGCCGTATCACGCCCAGGCAAACCCGGTAGAGCGAATTAATCGCGACTTAAAGACGATGATTATGAGTTATTTAGGTGATGATCATCGTGAGTGGGATAGGCACGTATATGAATTCCAATTTGCGCACAACACCGCGAGGCACGATTCACTTGGGGTAAGCCTCGCGTTTCTTAATTTTGGCCGCGATCCCTGTCCTATGCGTCCATTCGGGTTGAATCAGAACGGGGCGATTGTAATCGAAGAGCCGGCCGAGGTTTCAGCGTGGATCCAGCGAATGGATCGCTTGATTGAATTACAAGATATTGTTAATGTTAATATTCGCAAGGCGTTGAAACGCCAGGCCCAATATTATAACCCACGGCGGCGTATATTGAAGTTTACCGTCGGAGATACTGTTTATCGACCCAATAAAGTGTTGTCGAAGAAAAGCGAGCAAGTTGTAGGGAAATTAGCTCCGCGGTTCATTGGACCGTTCATTGTGAGCGCGGTTTTGACCCCTGTGATAATAGAGCTGCAGACGCCTGACGAAGTATCAATTGGCAGGAGCCACATCAAGAATTTGAAGCTTGTTCATCGGGCTGATGAAGCGACTGCAGCTGTTGAGGCCTAATCCTTACTCTATTCTGGCTTTTCTATGACCTATCGCTTTATTTATTTACTAAAATCTGTCTCTCGGACCCTATTGAATAGCAGTTAAGCCATTAACACTCGCCTTTTATTAATATAGCATCATAAACGGATACGATTGGAGCACCTCGGTGGAACGCGGCACTGAAGAATGGTGGAGGATTGCTGCTGAAAGCCTCCGCGGGAAAGCGTGGGTGCTTCGGCGTGTTCGCCGACAAAGAGTTTTACCTCGGGGGTGTGCCTTTTGCGGAAGAGACGGCCACGCAGCCAGAAACTGCCCCAACTCGGCTCAGAAGAAACTACCGTTTTGCATGGAGTGCAATGTCTTTGTTAGTGAAGGGCGGTGTATCGAAGATCACGGCGAGTTTCGATCGCTCGTGCGTGAACGGTGCTTGATCTGCCATAAGCACCGTACAAGCCAGAGCGGCCAGTGCACATAGTGCAAGCGATCTTTGCTCCAGCAGCTGCGCGATTGTCCACATGCGATGGACATCATCGATGAGAATGTTACGGCGGCCCATTCGCGGGAGAAGCTGGGATTGCCAGACTTGGGTTAGGCAGGATCCTACCGGCGTGCGCAAAGTCCGCGCCGGGATGATTTGGGACCAACATTTTTGATATTTGTTATAATTATTAAATTTAATTTTTAGTTTTGTACCTCAGCATCACGTATCACGTAATGACAATCTAGTATTCGTCTAGTTGAACTAATATAACCGACGGCGGCATGCATAATGAGTCGTCGAAAACCCAGATTATAGAGGCGGAATTTATTTAGCTTCCTAAAACTTCCTTCCCTTCGCTAAACCTATAATCCCTTTTTAGTTAGCACAAAGGTAAGTTTGTAAATTAAAAACTATGTAATAAGGCCTAAAGTCCACGGTGAGAAAGAAGAATATATAGCGAGGCTTTCGCCTACCTCCGAAGAGGCCGTTTCCTGGGCTCAAAAGAGCTATACACGCACGTATATTTGTCGTACTCCCGCCATAACGAGAACACAGCCCAGTTCGCGGACAAGGAAAAACCGCCGTTCTCTTGTGTTTATACACATTCATTGAACAGCTGCAAGAGTTGCGTATAATTGTAAGTGTGTGAAACTCTCATCGACTCCTCTGGCAACTCATTCCCCGTAGGCACATCGAGATGTACCCACAGGATATGAGCAGTATCCAGCGGGGACCACGGGGAGGCGGAGTCGATTGAAGACCATGTTGTTTGTGTGATGTGTTGTGTGTAACGTCTGATTTTACGTGTAAGTGTATGCGTGTGTAGGGTGCCCGGGCACTTGTGTTATTTGTGGTCATTTTCCCTAGCTTATTCTACGTCAGTCATCCAAAGCTTTATACTGTCCTCACAATTGTGTGGAGCATATCGCTTGTGCCTAGGCGCTCCGACTCTACCTAGGTGGATGTCTGTTGAGTCTCGTCCCTAGTCGCGTTTTCATTAGCTAGCTGGGTTTGAAGTTTGCAACACATTACTACTTTACTGAAACCTTTTAAAAGCTTGAAGTTACTTTGGGATGTGGCAATCGCACGCGCAACGCTCGCCCACTCCGCGTTCCCACCCCATATGTCCTTGAGCACCTCACGTTGAGGCTCGTACTCATGGCATTCAAGCATTAAGTGCTCCACGTTGTCGACCCTTTCTCCTAACCCATTCTCCCTACACTCGTCGCAGAATTTACTATCCGTATGTTCGTACTTGTATTGGTATTCTCTAAAGCAACCGTGGCCGGTTAGGATTTGGGTCAGCCAGAAGTTAGGGCTGATCCATTTGTTTGTTAGACGCTCTGCTACGTCTGGAAGGAAGACTTTAGTTTCGCGGCCGTTCTCTGATGTATCCCATTGTTCTTGCCACCGACGTATGGTTTCAGTTCTAAGGGTGACAAGGCGATCCTCCGCATCTGGCTGCACGGTGACGTTTCCAAGGGTAGCCTGTTTGCCGATACGGAGGCTGTATCGCGCGCACCGTTCGTCTATTACGAGCTGAATGGGCACTGCCCCCGCGACTACGCAAATCCCCTCAAGCGAAACTGTCCTGTAGGCAGTAGTTGTTGTTATTAGCGCTTGACGCTGAAGTGCTCGAAGATGTCTTCAGTCCTTCCTATCGCAACGGTCACTCCAAGCTGCCGCCACATATGTGACGACAGGCATGAAGAAACCCTTGTATATGGTGGACATAGCTGAGTATCGCAATCCCCATTCTGCCCGCGCAATACGCCGCATGCGCCCGAATACCCTACTTAGTTTCGCGCGCCTTGTTTTAATGTGATTTTTCACTTTGAGGCCCTCGTCGAAGTGTACCCCTAAGTATCTAACGCTCGATTTGAATTTGACTTTGGAGTCTCCTATCATTATTTTTGGCGGTTTGTTATCGTATTTGGGCTTTCTCTGTCGTCCTTTTGCTTCATAGGGGTACGGGCTCTTTTTGTCCTTACGTGGACCGCGATGTACAAATTCGTTCTTGAGGAAGATGGCTTCAGTCTTCGACTTCGACAGCTCGAGCTTTGCGGAACAGCACCATTCCAGTATATTATCTACTACTATTTGACTATTATGCTCTATTTCTTTTCTCGAAGAGCCTTCTACTAACAAGGAAACTCTCTCCGGTGTCCCCCTCCGATTTTGATGAAACTGAGATATGTTATTCTCCGTCGAAATCTAAGAGACACGTATTTTTTTTGATCTGCGGAAAAACATTTCTAGGGGGTGAAACTACCCCTCAAAAGTTAGCCTCCAAAGGGGTGTTTTTCAAGTTTCGCATACTTGCAGTTTAAATAATCGAATGGGACCAATTGCATAATTTTCAGGGTGGAAAATCATGAAAAATGCTTTTGGTTTTATAATAAAACAATGGATAGAACAAAAGTTATGAGGGTTGAAAATCACAAAACTTTTATAAAAAAAAAACTATTCAATGGATTTCAACGAAACCAACGGCAATCGGAAGAGGAAAAAAGTAGAGAATACGTCTTTCGGGGTTTTCCGAAAAATTAAGTTTAGGTGGTGAACATCCCTTAAGCATATCTACAGTGACCACCAAGAAAATATCGTTTTTTATATTAATTTTGATATGAATTCATCAATAATAATTTTTTCGTACATTTCTAGCATTTAGAAAATAATAATAATATTATATCTTAATATTTTACTTACTTGTTTACTTCGCATCCCAAACTTTATTTTGTGTATCGGGACATCAAATATTACAAATGTCATTTAATGTGAATCTGCTTTGGAAAAAAAAAAAAAAAGAAAAAATGCTTATAATGATTTATCATAATCATAATAATCATTCATCGTTATCTCATACAAAAAAAGAGATAATTATATTTTTAGTATATATGAGTCAGTAATGTGAAAAACAACATAGTATAAATAAATGTATCATTTCGAGATTAGTTTAGTTACTGCGATGTACTTCATCTTTTATAATTCAATATTATAATCGTGTTTTTTTTTTTTTTTTTTTTTTTAATAAGTGAATAATTTAAAATTGTACGAAAATCTTTATTTTAGTACATAGAGCAAAATGAAAGTCAATCCTATAAATGTTATAAGACTACTCTTAACAACATTTCAAGTCATGAACATTCCAGAATCGCCAGTAAATGACGAAGAAATACAAATCAAAGAAAGTTTTGAAAATATTTTACTCAATGCTATGAACGAATACCCCGGAGTCGAAATGGTCGAAGAAAGTTCTTTGCATTTCCAAGAACCGTATAAAGATTGGACGATGGAAGTCGTGGAAGATAAAGAGTGGGCAAATGCACTAGTTGATCAAGAAACACCTATCGACGAATGCACTAAGGATGTTTGTAACAAAACTTTCCCCTGAATTTTAAATGAATTCCCACCGGAGGCGGAGATACCGGCTGGGTACGGTTTTCTACGCTCGCCCCTAATCGACAAATTAACAAAATGAACCCGAGACTACCCAGGATGGGTTAGTGCACGATGAGGGCGCCAGGTAATTTTGTATAAAAATTACCAAAATGATAAAGTGCCAAGGGCCTTACCGGACGATCAATTAACAACTCGAAAGGATGTGAATGAAAAATAAATTACGAAATAGTTAAAGCTAATATTGAGATCAAATGAAGGTAGTAATAGATAATAGACGGCAGAGTAATATTTTATATCGAGTACTTAGCATAAGACAAATAAGTATTAGGAAAGATACAGGAAGTTGAGAGTTAGCAGAAAGGAAGTAATTTGAAAAATTATCAGATTAATTAACTAAATAAATTTTCATATATAAATTTATTTTAATTACGGCCTCAGAGGTTGAGATTGTTGAGATCCTCGCAGGCCGACTTATTCCTATTTTTGTATACAAATAAATTCTTTCTGAATATCTTAATCAACAATTAACTTTTGTTAATCTCAAATGTGTTATGTCTGCCTTCGGATATAATAATAATCGCAAAAATAATTCTAACAATGGTCAAGTTTAAATAATATCGAATATGATATTATCTATAAAAATGCAAAATAATCCTTACAAATATTGCAAATAATCATTTACAAATAACGCAAAATAATAAGTGTAAATAATGCAAACTAATATTTATAAATATTGCATATAACTATTTATAAATAACGCAAAATAATAAATGTAAATAATGCAAACTAATATTTATAAATGTTGCAAATAATTATTTATAAACAGCGCAAAATAATCAATGCAAATAATGCGAAATAATCTCTATAAATATTGCAAAATAAGATTTGCTTCGCTAATTATAAGCTAAATTATAATTTCCAAAAATTACTAGTAATTATAACAAAATAATGTTGGCCGCAAATTATGTCAGCCGATTTTAAACAAACTTAGTCGCAAAGCATGAACAACAATAATGATAATAATTATATAGAAAAGTAATCATAAAATTATCGCATGGTTAAATTTTGATCTTAGTAAGTGCGCAATAAAATTTCGGCACGAGCCACAGGACGCAATCAGGTGATTAACCACCGCAAATTTCCCCCGAGAGGCCTATATTTAGTTTCTCAACGATTTAACCCACGTTTGGTTATTAATAAATTCAATTTTATTATCGAACGGTTCACTGCAATTAATTTATTATCAATTAGCCACGTGGCCAAAATGGCCGCCTCACGTGGGAAACCGGCGCTGGATCTTGCCCAGGAGAATCTCAACAGTCACCACGGTGGAAAATTATCAAGGACTTACCAGATTACGTTCAATCACCAGGTCAAACAATTTCGGTGGAACAAATAAATATTTATAAGCAATTGCTTTATTAATGAAATGAGACTGTGCACTGGCTTGAACACACCGATGCACTCTATGCAATCTCACGCCAGTGACTACTTTCACTTTTTCCGGCAGCATGCAACCAGTTGCAGATACTGACCTGCCCTCTCGAGGGACTTTCCGTCACCTCGGCTAGTGCCAGTATTATTTTCAAAAATCCAATTCCACCGCGTGATAAATGATTCTCTTTTAGGGCATGAATCGAGCCGGCACCCGCATGAAATATCAATTTAACAACAATTATAACCATTATTCAAATAATCGTACGACAAATACCCAAGCGTGAGTTTTATGCATAAATTTGAGCCGAGCTTCAGGCTCGTGTGCTCCAAATTGGGGACCTCAGGCATCTTCAGGCCCGTCGACCGTCTACTTGGGCCCCGCACATTTTATAAATTAATTTAATTAAATAAATTAATTATTTAAACTAAATAATTAAATTTGTCCACTAGTAATTTCAGTCGCCGGCAATCACCTTGATCGCGTTTTGGGCTGAAATAAAATACAAGTAAATAATATAAACTTAAAACTAAATCTTATTTCTAATAAATTTTAATTTATTCGCCCGGGAGGTGCCGCCATCTGGCGGAGCCTCCCACACCAGTGTGCTCAAGCCCGGCGGGAAATGCCACGGCGTGTAAACACTGTGACATGTTGAAGATTTATCTTATGAATATAAATTGAAAGCCGTCGAGTACTGGCGTAGTGGCAAAAAAAGAAATTTAAGTTTAGACAGTGTTAGACAAAAATTTAGAAAGGTACAATCTGTGCGACAGTTACGAAGATGGGCTCATACTTTAAATCAGGGAGGGACTTATAAGGAAAAATTAGCGAGAATTTGTGAATATACATTACAAAATTTCAAAGCAGCTATAGATGCAGGTTTAATCGTACATGATTGTGACATAAAAAGATGGGCCTTACAAGCTCAAAAAGAAATTGGTGCGGAAGATTTCCGTTTTAAAGCATCAACAAAGTGGATCGCGTCATTCAAAAGAGCACATCGCATCGTATCAAGAAAAATAAATAAGTTTATCACGTCCAAAACCATTGAAGATAGTAAATCATTAAAACAGCAAGCTGAGGAATTCGTCAATAATGTAAAACAAAAAATTAAAATTTATGAATTAACAAACGTATATAATTCAGATCAAAGTGGTTTTCAGTTGGAAATGCATTCCGGTCGAACTTTAGCTGTTGAAGGAGAGAAGCAAGTAGAATGTCTTGTACAATCTGTTACTTCTACTACTCATAGTTACACAGTTCAACCAACTGTATCCGCTGATGGAAAGCTTTTATCCCCACTTTTTTTGGTTCTAAAAGAACCAAGTGGTAAATTTGGACCAATAGTTGAAACAACACTTTTTAGACCTCATAATGTATACATAGAAGCATCAAAATCAGGAAAACTTACATCAGGTACGAATTATTCTTTATTTTTTCTGGTTTGTGCAGATGTTATTGTTGATACAAATAGTTCATATTTTTTAATTTTCAAATCATTTCAAAATTTGGTTGGAGAGGGTGTTTTTTCCAAATGTGGGCCCAAAATCTTTATTACTAATTGACTCATGGACTGGGCATTGTCCTCAAGTTGTACAAAGCGTTAAACCAACAAATAAAGATACTGAAGTAATGATCTTACCAAAAGGTACAACTGGGAAAATTCAACCGCTTGATGTTTTTGGATTCCGAGTATGGAAAAATTTTGTTCGATATTTTTCGGATCGTACAGTTTTGATGAATTTGGACATAAACTTGTATTTACGAAATAACATTATAAAATTACAATCACTTACACATATCCAATTGTCATCTCCTCGGTACATAAATTTATTCAAGTACTCGTGGTACAAAAGTGGCTACACAGAAGTAAAACCAGATGAGTTCGAAAATCCTGTGGATTTTGCATTTCACGGATCATGCAATTCTCATTGTGAGGTTCCTGGTTGTCAAAATATAGCAATTATCCGCTGTTCATGGTGCAAAAAGTCGTTGTGTTTTCAACATTTTTTTCATAAACATCACGATTGCAAAACATATATTGAATAGGTCTGCATATGACAAAATGATGAATTTAAGTATTAAATTTCATAAACATCAGAAATATTAAATATTTTTGTAAAAAATCATTTGTAAATTATTTTTAAATTTAATTTGATTATAGTAAAGCATATATTGTAAGCATTTTTTCTTTTTTCTTTTTTTCCAAAACAGATTCACATTACATGACATTTATAATATTTGATGTCCCGATACACAAAATAAAGTTTGGGATGAGAAGTAAACAAGTAAGTAAAATATTAAGATATAATATTATTATTATTTTCTAAATGCTAGAAATGTACGAACAAATTATTATTGATGAATTCATATCGAAATTAATAAAAAACGATATTTTCTTGGTGGTCAATGTAGATATGCTTAAGGGATGTTCACCCCCTAAACTTAATTTTTCGGAAAAACCCCGAAAAACGTATTCTCTACTTTTTTTTCCTCATCCGATTGCCGTTGGTTTCATTGAAATCCATCGAATAGTTTTTTTTCTATAAAAGTTTTGTGATTTTCAACCCTCATAACTTTTGTTCTATCCATTGTTTTATTATAAAACCAAAAGCATTTTTCATGATTTTCCACCCTGAAAATTATGCAATTGGTCCCATTCGATTATTTAAACTGCAAGTATGCGAAACTTGAAAAACACCCCTTTGGAGGCTAAACTTTGAGGGGTAGTTTCACCCCCTAGAAATGTTTTTCCGCAGATAAAAAAAAATACGTGTCTCTTAGATTTCGACGGAGAATAACATATCTCAGTTTCATCAAAATCGGAGGGGACACCGGAGAGAGTTTCCTTGTAAGACGAGCAAATCGTCAGCAAACGCAACAAATTTATTCCCGTGTTCTGTCAGTTCGAGTCTCTTAAGGAGATCGTCGAACATGATGTTCCAAAATAATGGTCCTAGCACTGATCCTTGCGGGCACCCTCGCGTTGGCGTTTTCGACTCGCTACTAAAACATACGGTGGGAAATGCTCGAGGTCTACGGCCGACCTTACGGGGTAAGGTTCGGTCTGGTCGGGGGGTGTCACAGTGTTTACACGCTGTGGCATTTCCCGCCGGGCTTGAGCACACTGGTGGGAGGCTCCGCCAGATGGCGGCACCTTCCGAGCTGATAATAGAAAGTTTATTAGGAATAAGATTTAGTTTTAAGTTAATGTTGTTTGTTTAGATTTTATTTCAGCCCAGAAGGCGATCAGGATGGTCGCCGGTGATTGAAATTAGCGTGATTAACTTTGAGATTTAACTTAAAGAATTTAATTTGTTTAATTAATTCAATTTATTAAATTAGATGGGGCTCCAGTGAGTGGCCGACGGGCCTGAGAATACCCGAGGCCCCCAGTCTGGAGCAGACGAGCCTGACGCTCAGCTCAAATTTATCTTTCAAACTCACGTTTGATTTTAAATTATTAAATAACTATCTAAACAATGATTATGATTGTTGTCGAAATGTTATTGCATGCGGATGCCGGCTCGATTTGCGCTTCGGCGGAGAATTACTCAGTATTCGGTGGAATTGGAAATTTTGGAAAAAGAACGGTACCGGCGATAACCCGAGGTGACGGGAAGTCCCTCATGAGGGCAGGTCGGTAGCCACAGCTGGCAGCATGCTGTCGGCAGAATAGATAGTCAGTCACAGGCGTGATATGAGATTGCAAGCACCAGTGTGGTCAAGCCATTCAATTTTGGTATAGTAATTTGCAATTGCTGTTTAAGTTGCTCAACAATTCGTTATTAATTTACTGTTTGGTTCGTTTGAGACATAATTTGGTGATTTTGGCTGATCGTATTAACGCATTCTGGTAAGTCCTTGAATATTATTCCACCGCGGTAATTACTGAGATTCTCCCGGGCGGGAACCGACGCCGGTTTTCCACGTGAGGCCGCCATCTTTACCACGTGGCTGACCCGTAATGAATTAATTACAGTGAACTATTTGATAATAAAATTAAGTTCAGTTATAATCAAACGTGGGCTAATTTGTTTGTTAAAATTAAAGAAAGGCCTTTCGGGGAAGATCTCACGGCGGCTGATTGCCTAATCGCGTCCTGTGGCTCGCGTTAATTTGTTACGTAAGTACTTGAGCTAAAATTGGTACTGCGGTATTTTTGTGATTATTATTTCCCACGCGACATATTATTGTTATATTTAGAATTTGTACAGCGTGATTCACGATTGATATTGTTAATCATTAATCATTACAATTGCAACATAGATACCGTCGTGGCGACCCCAGGAACCCAACACTATATCCAGATTTTAGTTAATTATTATATGTATTATTTAATGTGTTTCGTTAGTTAATTTTGTTTAAAGTATGTTTTATTATTTTTGTTATTTGTGTGACGCACCCGGCGAATTGGGTATATTCTGCCGGCTGAGCCGGCGCGAGAGGGCATTAAAGAGCCGAAATTTTATTGTTTATTTATATCTTTTGTCATTTTTTATAATTGTTTAATTAAAGACCATATATTGGTATAAACTGATACGGAATTCGGAATTTTGCCGATAAAATCCGATGAAGGAAAATTATTTTGCCTCGGGCGTTTCGTTTTTTTTTGGCACAACGAGGATTGTCTATTATAATTATTGTTAAGTAATGATTATTTATGTTTAATTTTGGTATGCGCTAAATGTCCGCCCGGATAGGCTCGAATTTTGGAGAATCCAAAATCATAAGAATTGGCCTGGAGAACGCTGTGTAAATTATTTTAGTGCGTCGTAGAATAGCTGTAAGAACGCCCAAAATTATTATAAGTCCCGGGCAAAAATTTGTATGGAAATGTATTCTGTTGAAAATTTAAATAATCTGTTGAATTGATTGAATGCATCTGATATTTAATTTTCAAAGTGAAAATTAAAAACTTAGAATTAATTGACGTTTCTCGAGCTTCCAAACCTGGCGATAGGTGTCTAAAACGATCCTTCCGTTTCGTTGCAAGTGACTTTTTGGAAAAATGATAAAGTCCCAAATTTATCGCGGAAGAGACATCGAGTACCACTGAGACGATTTTCTCTGTGGAGGCTATCCAGAAGGGAAAACGCTAAGGACCTCAAGTTACCCAGAGTACGACTGTACCAAGGTAAGTGGAGCTCATCTCTTAGGGGTACTACGGACTCCCCGTACTCCGACCTTCTGTCAGGGTGCGGCAGGTGATCATAGTCGAGTAGGAGGGATCGAGCTGGAGGCTATCCTCTCGATCCTTGGGAACGGCGATTAGGAGGTCGAGGAAGTCGGCTAGATACCTCGACTTCGGGGACCTGGGGGGCAGCACCGCGGGAGAAGGGAGCTGGAGACTATCCTCTCGTTTCTCCGGGGGAATCCCGAGTAGGAAACTGACCCACTAGCGCCGCGAACTGGATAACGCGAATTTTGGAAACTCCCAGACGGTCGGTAAAACAGAAAACGATCATACTAAAAAGTCGGTAAGCAGATTCCTGTTTTACCATCAGTCGGTAAAACAGAAAAATACCGGAAAGCGCGGATTTGGACGAATGAGTGTGACTACCATTTTGTAAAGGTGATAGGAGGGTGTTCTTTTCACCACAATGTTTAATTATTGTTACTAAATAAAAGATTTCTATTGTTTCTTCTATTACGTTTAGTTCTGGTTTATTCGGACAATCCCCTGTTGACCCTGGACATCGGCGAGCTCTAAATTCGAGCCGGGGATTTTATTGATATTGTCTAGTACGGTCTATTCCAGGACTTTCGGATCATGAAAACTAGACTCGGTTTAATTTAACTGTTTAGATAATAAAAGGGGTTAAAATCCCTTTTATCACGAATTTTACCCGTTACACAATCATTATTTGGAGCGTGATTAACAATTAATATTACTAAATATTAATTGATGTTACAATTGTTGTTTGGATTTAATTTACAAATAATATAGATAAATATTGTTTGGTTTCTTTTACAACTATCATTTTGCGATTAATGACATCAGGCGTTGAGTATTATGAGTATTATTTTAGTTTAATTCATAAGTATTATTGATCATCAAAGCGATTATTATTTTTCATTATTTATGATTACTATTGTTAAATGTTAGTTGCCATCGCAGGTATTATTTTCAAGCGCAAATCTTATTTAATATTATTAAATCTCGATTATTGTTAAGATTATTAATTTATTGCGAGTGTTATTATTTCCGAGCGCAATAGTATTATATTTTAAGCTGAATAGAAAGTTATTTGTTAATTAAAAATTCCACAAAGGATTTGTTTGTAATATGAAATAGACTTAAGTTGGCCCACGGAGGATCTCAGTGATTTAAACCTCTTAGGCCTTAATCTAACTAAATTTATAGATAAGAATTTATTTTGAACTATTTCATTTTTCTTTAAATATTTTCTTAGATTAATTCCTTTATGCTAACTATTTGACTTTCCTGTATTCTCTTCCTGCAACTCATCTTCCTATCTTACCTAGTTATCATAAAATAGTATTGTATAATTAATTCTTTATTATTTCCGATTCTGAGGTCCATTCTAATCGTAACCTTGATTTCCTCGTGGCTTATTTTTCACTCATACTGATTTAAATCGTTAATTGACCGTCCGGCACGGCCCCTGGAATTGTTATTATTTTTGGTAATTTTTCACAAAAATTACCTGGCGTCCAAATGTGCACTAACCCAGCCTGAGGGGTTTCCGGGTTAATTTATTATATATTTAAAAGGGTGAGCGTAAAATACCCTACCCAGCCGATATCTCCGCCATCGGTCGAATTTAGTTAAATTCTGGGGAAAAGTATTGTTACAAGCGTCTTGACCGTACCAATATTAGCAGTAGCTGACTTTACCACGTTGGTAAAAGCGCTGGTGTCGTTGGTCTTCCGAGCCATTTCAAGGAGAACGCCTCCGCGCTTCATCCGTTTAATAGACTTTATGTCTACGCCAGTCTCAACAGAGTTTACCTTGGCCTTGATTTCCTTCAGAAGATCTGCATAAGTTTGGCCTTCTACTGGTTGGACACGCATAGCCTTCGTTCTTGTCTTCTTTCTCCTCGGTTTCTTAGAGCCACCCTTAATTGACTGGTTTTGGGCTTCAATAGATTGAACCACTGGCTCCTGCTCTGTTTCCTTCTTCTTCTTATGCCGAGTCACTTTGATCCAGGTATCGTCCCGGGCTGTCTTTTTCCTGCTGGCTTGTCAATTACTGAGGAAGGGCTGAACGTGGACAGCTGTCTCTGCTTTTTGTTGTCTTTTTCTTGTTGTGGTAGTTTCTCATGAGTGACCAAAAGTGGCTGTGATTTTGTGGTCATCCACAGAGATGTTTGAGTGGTTGTCGCTGACGTCGCTGGTGATTTGTTGGCCAGCTTATATACCGTACTAATGGACGTAACCAATTTTCTGATTTCATGATGGAGATTTTTTTTGTCCTTAATGGAATCAGCTAGCTCTTCGATCTTGCTACCAAGCCGCTCCATTGGCGATAGTTGGCCTGTGACGGTTGGTAGAGATCTAATCCTTTCTCGGTAAGCATGGATAGTGACGGGAGCAAAAGGTCCTCCGCTCTTTAAAGAAACGTTTGTTGACTGTCCGTCTACTTCCATCAGTGCTGTTTTTATAATCCCTATAGCATTTCTAGACAGCGGAGTCATGGGGTCCACCCCGCTGTACAAACGGTCGCTTGATGATGACGAGTTCAGGCCCGTTTGCACGCCTTCCCTCGCTGGCACTGAGGTATCCCTCCCCTGTGCGGTAGTCAATGTTTGATTGAGAACGTCTTGTGACATTCCCATATCATTGTTTGCTAGGTTCTGATTTATCCCGAGTATTCTATTTCCTCAGTATCTGACATATCTTCCGGGCATTTCCCTATCTGCCACCTGAGGAGGCACCCGATGTGGGACCCAGCAAATCCGACATGGTGTGTGTTCCCGGAAAAAAGAAAACAGGAATAGGTACAGTATAAAATGTAAAATCGGACTCGTCGTAATCAAAACTAGAAAAATTACAGTTTGAAATAACATTTTTCTGTAATTGTAATGTAATTTTTATAAAATGTGTACAAACTGTGTCTGTAATGTAATTTTTATAAAATCTGTAATAATTACAATCTGAAACTGTAATTTTTCCAGTTTCTATCACGAAGTGCTACGTTTCATTATATACTGTAATTTTTCGAGTCTTCTTTTTTCCGCGCGCGCGCGCGTGCGTGCGTGTGTGTGTATGTGTGTTTTTAAGGATGTATGTAAACCTCTCATAACTTCTGAACAGCTTGACCGATTTTATCGCGGTAGGTGCCATTCGAAAGGACTTGACCAAACTTAGATTTTGAATACAAATTCGGCTGAATTGGACCGGTAGATTTTGAGAAATCTTTAAAAACTACGGAAAAAAATTTTATTCAAATGTGGTTTTTTTAGATAACTTTTAAACGGCTTTACCGATCGATTCCAAAAACTGATCAGCTCTTAACGTCAAAAATCACCTTGATTGCCGCCAAGACGGTCGAAATTGGTTGATTCGTTCGTGAGTTATCGTTGACGACAAAAATTAGAAAAACCACATGAAAACGCTGTGCCCGGGCTCGCGCGCGCCACCAACCTCAGTTACTGTTGCTTTGTTACCGACCGCGTGATTAAACGTAAACAAATAATTTTTTTTTTCATTAATTTTTTTCACGAATATAATAAACTGCAAAGAGTTTATTTCTGTGGTTTCTAATTCAGAATTTTTCGCCCTTTAATACAATACCAATTTGAATAGGGCTTTACAGTAATATATATAAGTTTTTTGATGAAAATACACGGTTTCTCAGCGACCCTAGTATAATTTTATTATTTATTTAAAAAACGCGGGGGAGTTGAGATTTTTTATTATGATTTTCGTAATCTACGGATTTTTTTACATAAAATATGTAGAACAATGAAATTCCACTATCTAATTAGTTTCTACAACGGATAAGAGTAAAGTCAGTGGACTATGAGCTCTTCAAGCTCAAAAACACAATTTGTGTGTTATTTTGAGCTCTCCAAGTTTTTTTATGCTTTTGAGCTCTTCGAGCTTATAAGTCCGATAGGTTTCATAGAACACTATTTTTTGAATTTTCAAACCGCAATCACTTTTGAATGAATAAACCGATTTTCACGCAGTTAGCGGAATTCGACGGTATTTTTTCAGCCATATAAAGAATTTTTGAATTTAAATTGATCAAACTAGAAATTTCGGAGTAATTCCGAAAAAACACTTTTTTCGGTTTTCTTTTGTTCACATCTCTCGAACGAATCAACCGATTTTGACCGGATTAGCAGCGATCGATGTGGTTT
This sequence comes from Cotesia glomerata, assembly GCF_020080835.1. Lineage (NCBI taxonomy): Eukaryota > Metazoa > Arthropoda > Insecta > Hymenoptera > Braconidae > Cotesia > Cotesia glomerata. Next base: position 173,084 of record NW_025401775.1, read on the forward strand.
TTCAAGGTTAAGAGCGGATCAGTTTTTAAAGTTGATCAATTGAGCTGTTTAAAAGTTATTAAAAAAAACCACCTTCAAAAGAAAATTTTTTCTTAGTTTTTTTCAGATTTCTCTAAATTTCTCAAAATCTATCGGTCCGAATCGGTTCAAATTCACATACTCACACACATACACACACACATACACGCACGCATACACACATGGATGGTAGCGTTGTTCACGTCCGTAGGTTCTGCTTTTACACCCTGCACGTGCTCTCTGGGTAATGCCAAATGAACAACACGAACAACGATATGGAAATGTCAGAAAACTTTCAAACATCGTTGACAGTACAGAGCATTGATATCTCAGTGCCGGCGAGGGAAAGCGTGCAAACGGGCCTGAACTCGTCGTTATCAAGCGACCGTTTGGACAGCGGGGTGGAACCCATGGCTCCGCTGTCTAGAAATGCTACAGTGAGTACGAAAACAGCCCCGATAGAAGAAGATGGACAGCCATGGACCTTTTGCTCCCCTGACTATGAGATGCAACATGACTGGATTGAAGTAATTGGATAGTAGTATGTAAAAAATTGGTTGTCTGTAAAGTCGTCTTACGGACGATAGTTTTACGTGATAATGTCATAAAGAAACATTGATGAAAAATTGCATACTTTTATGAATTGAATTGAATTATTATCACTGAATTATCATTATTTTGTATTTAAAAATTAAAAAATTTTGAATATTTAAAAATGATTTTAATAAAAAAAAAAGGACTTATTGATACATTTTCAATCAAAAATTGATACAATAATTTGATAATTGATATAATTATTATTATTTATAATTAATATTAATTATTTTATTAATTTATTATTTCTTATTACTATTTTATTATTGATTATTTTATTAATTTATCGTTTATATTTAATATTATTTATTAACAATTAGTAATATTATCAACAATAATAATCTGATATAATTTAAATAATTTGTTTAAATATAATCACGAACAATTAGTTTTAGAACAATATTCTAACTGCTAGCTCTGACGTCACGCGAGAAGAGAGATATATGTGTCACAAGACAACGCTTGGGCCTCTCTATCGTTTGTTTGATCGTACCTCTCTATTGCTTGTAGCGCGCTCTCGCTTGCACGCACAGACTCAGGCGGAACGCTCAGACAGAACGCTCAAGCGGAACGCTCAGGCGGAACGCGACACTTTTTCTTAAGCACTGTCGGTATTCATCAATTTATAAGACGTTATCACGTCAAAAAAGAAAACATACACACACACATACAGACATAGTGACAACATCGCCGGGGTTGTCAAGGAAGCTTCCTGTGACCTTAGAATATCGAGATCTGATGAAAACTCGATTTTTGCAAAACGGAATGAAAACAATAACTTTCCGATTTTTGAAAATCTTTGATTTTCTTAGCAGCAAGTTAAAACGTGATTTCTTCGAATCACACCGGAATTTCCGGTCTGATCAATTTTTGTCTAAAAGTATATCATAGAATTTAAGAAACTACGTCGAATGCCGTCAACCGCGTGAAAATCGGTTCATTTATTCAGAAGTTATTGCGGTTTGAAAATTCAAAAAATAGTGTTTTATTAAACTTCCATTTGACTTTTGAGCTTAAAGAGCTCAAAAGCATAGAATAGCTTACTCTTTAAGTTTAGAGAGCTCAACAGTAAACACAAATTGTATTTTTGAGCTCGAAAGTCCGGAGATGTCAACTTTACTTCATATTTATCTGAAATTTTACGGAACAGACTTCTAGTACTATACTATATAGCTGTATATCGTAATTTTTCTTACCATATGTGAGAGAGTGTATTATTTGTCTAGAATCATTTGAAATTATTTAAACTTTCATGTTTTTATAACTTATATAGTTGTCAAATCAATAACAACTTCAGGACAATCTATTTAAAAGCAATGAAAATGTGATGTTAAAAATAAGGATAGCACATCGCGAGTCCTTTGAGTCGAAACATACGTCAAGGCTAGTCTCTAAAGAACGCTTGTAGAGACAAATTGCTTAGGAACGTATTGTTTTACAATTGAGAGTTACTTAATTCTAACAGAATCGCAGAACTACAAACCAACAAAAATAATGTCAAAACGTTGAGTATATGGAGTATTACTTTATTTAAATAAAATACAATTTCACCCATAACTCAGCACATTTCATTAGAATAATAATAATTAGTGAATAAAAAAATTTTTTTTAAATGAAGTTCCTCACCGTACCTTTGTAAGTAAAAATTAGACTTAAAGAAGTTTAAGATTTTAAGCATCATAACACTTCTCAGTAACGTTTACTATGGCCACAGTTATCATGGCAACCATTAATATAACGATGGTTACCATGCGATGAAATTCTTTTCATTTTTTGTGATTATTATGCTCAAATGGTCGTAATTTATTTTATAGACTGTGTTATTTGATACTTCGTACATAGCAAACGAAACTTCGTTCCAACCGGATGTCTTGTAATACTCTTTGTTCTCTTTTTATTATTTCCAGTCAAGACTTCGTGAACTTAACATGAAAATTTGGCTGTTTTTCATTTGTTCCTCTTTTTTGTGACGTCGTTTTATTCTATTCGCCACAAAAGGCGTAAAAAGACGAGGATCAGAACCTGAAGATGGTAAATTACAAAGTTTCTGTATTACAAGGCTTGCTAAATATCCGGCTATTATTGTCATGTTCATTCCAAGCGGGGTTATCCAAAGATAAGAAAGACGATGAATGTATAAGTATGATGATCCATCATCGGCAGCACTAAAAAACAAGAAAAGTTTTCAACAACCCATAAAAATTTTTTTTGATCTACGTAGATATATGAAGACATAAGAAAATCAAAATCCTTATGCGTGTGTATTGACTTAGATTTATTATGATCTCTTTATATCTTATGCTCAGTGTAACCTGTGATTTTATTTTTAATTAACGTATATAAAATTAAATACATGTACATGTACGTGAGGATATAAATCTCCGTATATTAAAAAAAAAATTATGTTGATCTTCGTAGATCAAAACACATTTCCCTTGGGGTGCACGAAAAGAATATTGGTTCAAAAATTTCACCATAGGTGATATTAAAATTGCATCTTGAGAGTGGTTTAATTTTAGACTTACAGTCATACAAAAATCGTATCACTTTGTTGAGAATTTAATATTAGTTTTTGTTGCATGCACAAATCAACTACCATTTTCAGTCCAAGTACAGGTTATATTCTAGATGGTTTTTACTTATATTTTTTTCTTAAATAAAAATATAGAAATAAAAACTATGTAACCGATGATTTTATGTATTTAAAATTAAGAGAATGTTTATTAAAAATATCAGTCAAAAATTTTCAATCCCTCTCATATTTACTGCTCATTGTAAACGAGACTAAATTAATAAATGTGCAATTTCACGATACCGCCCGCGGTCGAAGACAGAACTATTTAAAAAGGGTCATGTATTCTTATGATCGTTACACGGAAAAAAAATCAAATATATCTCCTCTGATAGCCACCTTAACTGAAACTTGCTGTCAATCTACATCAGCAATCTAAAGCCAACTTAACGGAAAGAGTTGGCAGGGCAAGCGGTTTCAGTTAAGTTGCCTATAAGTTACTCTGCAATTTGACGTCAAGACTTGCTGTGCAAGTATTTCAGGCAAGTTGCAGTGAAGTTTAACCGAAATTCAACTACAAGTTTGATTGGTAACTTGAATTCAAATTTCAGCCGTAGATTTTCGTTAATTTGTTTACAACTGTTATTCAGTGAAGAATTACCGCAGACTTGATGTTAATTTAACCGTAACTTCTGGAAGCCAAATACTTTCTAAGAAAACGCTGGCTATCAGTGTCTGCTGTGATGGAATACAACAGGGCCTTCATTATCCGAATAAGTTCTCCAGCCCGTGCCAGTTAGTTATCGACGGATCCCAGAGCGCTGAGGTCCAAGCTACTCGCGCCAGTAGGTATAAGTTAGTATGTAAGACCCAGAAGTGGAGACGCCGGCGCAGTGAAAGTAGATAGAAAAAAGTGAAGAAAGATTCGCATTAGCAAACCGAAGAAAATATTGTGACTGTGCAGCTCAACGAGGTGACCACGAGAAGATCTTTCAAACTCAGGCAAATATCCGTAATCCGCTTGGTTCTGTGGAACAAAGCGATTAACCATGTTGATCTGGGTTATTATTTAACTCTTTCGCTAGGCTCAATGCCAGCTTGTCTATTGATTAATAAAATTCTAATGCCATTTTGGGGTTATAGGTTTTCCAATTATTAATAAGAACGTGAATCAAGTAATATTACGAGAGAAGCTACGCAAGACGGCGGACGAAGGTTTTTCTCGCACACGAGTTTTCCGTCAGTACCCCAGACGAGAGAAACATATCTCCGAAAAACTACTGAAATAATAAGAGTCCAGGTAGCACAGTCAGGTCTTATTAATTTTCTCAGTTTACGCGTGGTCAACCAGAGACCAAGTTGGATGACGGTCACCACCGATTCATGCTCGGTCACAATCATTAAGTTAGGACTAAATCATTAATTAATAATACCAGGAATCATTTTGGGTTATTAATCAGTATGTTGCAGCTAAAATTGGAATTTATACTACTAAGAATAATTTTTGATTATTAATTCAAAGATTCAAGAATATTAGTAAAATTGGTCTACGCTCATTTAGTATTGAGTAAATTGGGTTAAGCTATCGTAAAATAAATTCGGTAAATTGTTTAAATAAATTATTAAAAACGAAATTAATTTAAACTCAAAAATTAAATAAATTGTAAAAATTCATCACTAAAATTCACCACCTTGAGAAAGTTGGCCGTCTTGTTAAGCGCCAAAACTCAGAGAACATAAATTTAAGGTCGAAAATAAAATTCTCAGTTTACAACTGAAAATAAATCAAATAAAGTCCTCAGCTCCTAATTGAATTAATTATTTAAACCAAAATAATTTGAACAAAATTAAAGGCCCTAGGGGTATAAGTATAGTGAATTTGCCCTTGAAAGATATCGGCATGATACTGGGAGGATTTTCAGGTACTAATAAGATAATAAGATCATAAAAGTTTCAGATCTCTAATCCATTTGGTATTTGAGAAAAAGCCAAATGTGTAAAAATCAGACAAAATGAATATTCTCAGGAACGCACCAATCGATTGATTTGAATTTTGGATATGTTTTGGGGACTGATGGTAGCTTCTAAGAAAAAAATTAAAAGCTATATCGGTTGATAAAAACCTCGAAAAAAATGGCACTTGTTTTAATTTCGATTTTTAACTATGATACGATTCTGGCACAATTATGAAAACATTTTTTTCGAATTCCTCATTTATTTTTCTATGGACTTATGAGCTTTTCAAATTTTAAAAAAAGACATGCCATATTGAAAAAAAATAAAAACCATTTTTTATGCTAATATTTACTTTATTTATTTTTAAATCTTGATTTTTCTCGCTTATAGATATCTTTTCTTTTCGTATCAGATACTCAATTCTGAATCACAAGTTAAATCTTAAGATATTAATAAATATCAACTAAAATATTATAAACATTGCACACTTATAACATATGAAACAGATTTTAGTTAGTTAATTATAAATAAATAACAACAAATATTTGAAAGGTATATTTGAAAAAAATTTATAATCACATTTCATCAGTCTTCCTCACTATCATCTTCAATCACAGGTGAAACATTTTCTGTATCAAATAACTTGCTGAGTATTTCAGCAGGCCTCAGAATCTTTGTCAAATATCTTCCGTGTAACAAATAATAAACAATAGCAGCAACGTGAGAGCAACATCCAATTGTTCTAAGACCATTTTCACACTCACAACTATGCCTCAATATGCTTTTGGGACCATTAGCGTTTTTTTTTATATTCAATAAACATCTATAAACCTTTTTATTGATATGACGGGATTGAACTTGAGCTTTGAGTATTTTTTACTGATCTTTAACGTATTTAATAGTAAGATTGCCTGTTTCATCAAGCATTTCTGCTGAATACGACACAGCCTGCTTCAATTGGTAGGAACCAGTGAAAAAGATTCGCAGATCCTTTTCCGTCATTTCTGGAAAGTCTTCTAAAACTCCAGATGAAATCGTTTGAAACGGCAATTTTTTACGTTGCCAGCTATTTTGTTGAACTTCATTAGCTAACGTATTTTCTACACTATTTTGTGATTTCATTGTTTCGACTTCATCCAAAATCTCTGAGTCGGAAGTAAGACGCTTACTATACATATTATGTAAAAATAAGGCAATTTTAAAAAAACTTCCAATTCTTGGAAGCATTTTGTTGTCAATTCTTTGATCGAGTAGATGATATTTTTTTTTTAACATCCCATGAGTTGCCTCTACAGACCATCGAATTTTAGTTACATATCTTGAAGCATTTGACTCAGCTGTTGTTAATTGATTTTGTTTTCCCTTAAGTGCTGGCATTATTACTTTATAATTTTTACTTTCTAAGTATCCACGATCAACCACAAATGCATCGCCAGGTTCTAATAATTGACATATACCATCAGGATTATCTATAATGTCCCGCATTATAGTAGCATCATTTTGGTAAGCATAATACGGTCCCAGCATATCAACTATGTATCCATCAGTTATGCAAATTGTAAATGGCTTACACAGTGGTACTTTCTTTTGACCAGAATACGACTTTCTCTGATACTCATTATTAGAACTTTTCTCATGACGAGCATCGGTCCCATCACAAATCAAAATGAGTTTGTCATTCAAATCGTCATGAAGTTTTTTAACAACTGCAGATGTATGATTTTGAATAAGATCATTTCAGGATACTGCATTTAAGCCAAAGCGCGAAGGTAAAACGTCTTTTTCAAAAGGTTGGATGACTTGCTCACAATACTTTAACACTAACTGCTCTTCATCAATCTCCAAAATTGCGGATATTAACTTATTTGAATTACCTGAGCGAAGCTTGATTAAAAACACTATTAGTGCTTGAGTTACACTTCGATCGTCAGTATTTCTCATTGACACTAACCAATTCCGCAACTCAATCACACTATCCCATTTTAACCCAGTTAAAACACGAAGTTTCTCATCTGATACACGATAATCATCCATTTTATCTAGCAATGTTGAATCACATTCAATGGAAAAATTTTCCATCATGAATATATCTAACATATTAGCAAACGCACAAAAAATTTTTCATTTGCGTTTTTAAGAAAAATACATAGAAATTAAATACATGTGGGCTATAAAATTTTTATATCTAGCTTGTATGTTTCCATACGCTGCAGAAAAAATATCTTGACTCAAAAGTAAAATTTCTTTGAACCAAGAATATATTAAAGATGACTGAAAATTTCGTAAATGAAGTCAAAATTTCTTGAGACTAAAAAAATTCTTTTTGCTTCAATGTAACTTCGGCCTCCGTCAAAATTTTCTTGGTGCAAGAAATTCATTTTTTTCGGCGCATATGTTTTTCACTTGTATTTTTTCCATGAATTTAGGTACTTTTATACATTGTAAAAATATTTTCGACAAAATACCGTGTTCAATTTATGTGGCATGAACTCTAAATTTTTAAACTGCTAAACGAGTGAATGTATAATTTCTTAATATTTTGCGTCAAAAAAATGAATTTCAGTCATTTGAATATTGCGCTATAACTTGAAAAATAATTTTCTAACATTAGTGCTGCTACTTATAAAACATTGAATAGAAATAATTCAAACCGTTCCATAATTGTCATTGACGAGACTATTAGTATTTTTCATCAAGTTTCATAATGTTGTTATTATGTTAAAGAAATTCAAATTTAAAAAAAAAATGTAATTAAAAAGAAATATAGATTAAAAAAATTAGGAAAACGGTTGACCCTGAAGGCCATCCCTGCAACCTTCCGCTAATTCCATACCTGGACGCTTAAGACTTCAAGTATATAAATAAAAGTCTAGTATCTGTCCTGGTAGTGGGTGCACGCATTTGCTGTTGCTCCTCGTTTACTTAGTTATAACAAAAGCTAAAGTATAAATTTAAAATTGTAAAGTTGGTAGTGAGATAGTGCAACCGGTGATATTTAATAATTTCAATAAATTTGTTGCAAATAACTAAAATTGTTACGGAATTAATCAATTTAAATTTGTTTAATTGCAAGAAGGTTAGGTTTCCAGATAATTTTGTGTTTAGATAATCCAAACACTTAACCATCTCATCTTCTTGCAAAATAAGAATCACAGCTTCCCTCTAGTGTGTAACGGAGTACAAGGGGCCTTCTTTACCCAGAGAAGGTTTCCGATCCGCGTGAGTTAATTATCGACTGATTCCCCAGAGCGCTGTGCTCCGAAGTACTCGCGCCTCTAGCTGTAAGTTAGTGAGTAAGTCCCCAAGAGGGAAGCGCCGGCGCGGAGAGTGAGTGGGGAAGACGGAGCGAAGAAAGAAAAGCACCGACAAAGCTGAGAAGAGTCATTGTGACCGAGTCGCCAAACCGTACGGACACGCATATTTAGTAAAAACATCATCGAGCAGGTAATTATTTATTTGTCGCCTTTCGTACAAGTGGAACGAAGCGATCAAATCTATTAATTTATTGCTTGCCAGGCCTTCAGTCGGCTCGCGTAAATTGATCTTAAATTTTAACAATTTCTAATGCTTGATTGCGGTTTCAGATTCATAAAATATTCGGAGAAACGAGTGACGGTGACCGAGGTCTCGCTGCCGAGCAGAATTTTCCACCGAGGAGGGATTTGTACCAGTGACGACGACAAGGAGCTGTAGCTCTTCGAGGGAGTTCGTTAGCGTCGTAAAAGAAAAACTCCAGGTACAAATAAAATGTCCCAATAATCTCTCGGTGGTGCGGCATCAGCCAGGCATTGAAGTCGGCTGAAGGTCACCGCCATTTCGCGTTCGGTCACAATCATTAGTTTAAGTATTATATCGTAGAATTTACTTAATTATTATATTGAAATTGATTTATTAGAATTTACTTGGAATATTATTTGGGATATTATTTAAAGAATTATTTAAAATATTGTTTAGAATATTCTTTAGGAGGTTAGTAAGAATTTATTAAAAATAAAATTCAGAATGAAATTAAGAAAAGTCCAGAATAAAATAAAAAATGAAGTTAAGAACAAGTTAGGGATAATTACTAAATATTTAATTAACAAAACCAGGAATTATTTCGGATTGTTAATTAACTACGTAGGCAGAGTTTGGACTGACTTTACCAGGAATAATTTCGGTTGGTCATTTCATGACTTCGGTGCCATGTAGAACAAAATGTCGTTGATAATCGAGTTGGTCGGATTTATTTAATTAATTACTTAAAGTAAAATCAATAAAATATTTTAGAGGAGTTTTAGTAAAATCAATTGAAGTAAAATTTATTAGATTCGGAAAAATAATTTATAATAAAATTTAATTGTTTAAAATAAAATTATTTGCAATAAATTTAGAATCAGTCAAAATTGCAAGAAAATTGTTCATGTAAATTTATTAATTAAAAGTAGAAAATAAAACTTGTAAAAATTCGTCAGAGAAAAAATTACACCAAAAACTTGCGACAGAGACGCAAGACCGAGCGAGAGCGTCCGCCATCTTGTCCCGCGCGAAGCGCTGATTAGAGGACATTCAAAGTTGAGACTAAAATCGTACTGTGTTGCTAGGCAGAATATAATCCTCAAATAAAATAAAATAAATGCTAAGTTTTTCATGCAACACAATAGAACGTAAAATAAAATAACGTAGAGAAAATAAAACTCGATTATTGAAGGACAAGCCAAACAGTTTAGTAAAAATAAATTACATGAAATTAATTGATAAAATTTTAGTCATTGAAAGCTAAGATCTTAAATAAATAAAATGAATTAAATAAAATAATCTGGACAAAATAAATAATTCCATAAGTTCGGATTAAAATAAAATAAACTAATAGATTCTGGTAAAATGAATTAAAATAACTTGGAAAAATAATTAATAAATTCTAGTAAAATAAATTAGACAAAGCCGAGTAATTTAACACAACAGCTTATAAATTAAATTAAGTAAATTCAGTAGAATTAAGTTTGGTAAAATCTCGGAAGTACCCAACACGTTGTTGGCAGATTATTAAGACCTCTGTCAATGGATTTTAATCTATTAATACAAGATACGAAGACCTCTTGGTATTAAATATTTAATTGTTGTATTATTAAGACCACGACATTAAATTAGTTAGTGATTTTAATTTAGAAATTAAGATTAGGAATTGTAGAAATAAATTAGGAACTCGGGTTTTGTATTTTGTTGAAGGGATAAATGGATCCAGGCATCGAGTCGGATTTCGTTTGATTTTGGAAAATAAATTTGTAGAATCCGGAGTAATAATTAGTGGGTTTGGAAATAATAATGGGGGTGGGTTAGTGTTAAGTATTGTAGTGTTGCCTAGGGATTCATGGTATCCTCCTCTGCTTCTTGGGCGCACTTAGAGTCCTTTGCATAGACGCCCAGGTGGGGGTGCAATAGGCATAAGTATTTTAAATAAATATTGTGGGTGTGTGTGGATAAATAATATTGCAGTGTAGCCTAGGGATTCATGGTATCCTCCTCTGCTTCCTGGGCATACTTAGAAGCCGTTGTATAGACGCCGGATTTGGGGTACAACGGTAGTAAGCTAGAAACCGCGGTATAGACGCTCCATATGAGGGTACTGTTCGGGAATAGATACTATGATAGTAACCGCGATAGGACGCTCCATAAGAGGATATCGTCGGGATTAAGTTAATTTGATATTTTGTAAGGGGTTTTGATTTTGTATTAAGGGTTGGATAAATAAAATGAATTGTAAAAATGAATTTCTGCTTATAATTTCTGTATCCTTCCTGACAATCTCTCCGACCCTGAGTGTTCACTCCATGTTCTGGGCCAGTTTCTGGATACTGTGGGAAAAATCCAGTGGCGCCTTAAATAAATTAAGAGGCGACCAAGAGAGCGGTGGATCCCCGTTTCAAGTGACAATGTCGCAAGTCTATGATTACTGTGGCATTTGCTGTCGGCAATTCAGTGATAAAATAGAACATGTTTGCACCGGAGCAGAATGTAAACATAACTTTCATTTGACATGTTTACTAATTCGACTTGCTCTACAAAAAAAGGATGAAGCAATTGCTAGTGTTTCAATGAAGTGTCTAGTCTGTCCAGAGTCGAAAAATATAAATGCTGTGTTGACTTCAATAAATACACGGCTGGGGTTGTTGAAAATTGTTAACGATAAATTAACCACTCTTACTGCATGCATGGATAAGCTGCAGGAAGACCAGATTACGCTTGACAGGCATGTGCTACAATTGGAAGCGAGATCTTGTTCAAACGGCGATGTGGATCAACAGGAAACAATTATTGAACAGGTTACTGAACGTTTATGTGCCTTAAGGAAAGAGTCTACTGATGTTTATATTGAAGCGCGTCAACTCGAATTAGAATCAAGAATGCTTAATGATCAGCTTGTTAATTCAGGTATACCTGAGATACCTTCAGAAGATCTAATTCAAACAGTAATTCGACTCGGCTCAATGATTGATGTTCCCAACTTAACACATGACTCACTTCATTATGCAGAAAAAATTGGCAAGAAAGGACAATCTAGAGTTCGCAGTATCGTGGTTAAGTGTAAGTCTCCACAGCTTGTTGGTAACTTTATCGCCACGAAAAAAAGGGTTAAAGACTTAACAGTGAATATATAATTCCCGAATATAGAAAAGGTACCACTCTACGTCAACAGAAGATACCCCTCCTCTTTGTTCAAACTAAGGCAAGGAGTGATAAAGAAGTTTCCAAATATTAATAAGAACAATATTTGGATAACCAATTCCTGTGTTTGTTTGCGAATAACAGATGGTTCAGATCTGATTAAAGTTTATCCATCGATGGACCTCGATAGAATTCAAGGTTTATCTGCATAACGACTAAATATCAAATTTTTGCAACAATCGGCGACAGCAGGCTTACGAAAAGTGTTTAACAAACCTAAAATTTGTCAACTCGATGCTCAACAATGCTTAATCTTTGGCGCTTCAAGTGGACGAGTTTCATAAATATTTTAGAAATGTCTCGGAATTATAATAGATTCTTGGCATGATCAAGTGGATGTTATTAAACAACAAGCTATGGGCTACCTGACGCGGCCTGAAATGGACAATTGACTACTAAACACAGTGATGAGAAAAAGACTAGTAAATGCGTTAATATTGCCTGTATTTGATTACTGTTGTGTTACTTACATAGATATGTCAGGTAGCCTACAGCAAAAACTTTATCTTTTATTTTTAACATACTTAACTATCCTATCATATTGAACTACTTTGGCATATTGTTAACTTTATAGACAATAAGTAATATGTTTTATACTTATGTGTAAATGTAATTTCTATAGTTGTAATTCTCTATAAATGTAATTTTTTATACTTTACGGTGCTTAGGGAACACTTGTTCTAGGGCCGATTAAATTAAATAAATGAAAAAAAAAAAAAATTGGAAAAACGGTTGACCCTAAAGGCCATCCCTGCAACTTCCCGCTACCTCCATACCTAAGCGCTCAACAATTCACTTATTTTTTAAGCTCTTTGAGCTGAAAATATAATTTTTGTGTAATTTTGAGTTCTCCGAGCTCAAATAAATCGCTGTTCTGTGCTTTTGAGCTCAGAATTCTAGGAACAAAGGAACTCTTCAGAACGCCGCTTATTTCGATCGAATCGGATGATCCGTTCAAAAGTTATGAGAGATTTACATACACACACACACATACATACATATAGACACGGTGACATCACCGCAGAAATAGTCAGAAAAGCTTCCTAGGACCTCAAAACGTCGAGATCTGATGAAAACTCGATTTTCGAAAAACAGGGTGAAAACAATAAATTCACGATTTTTGAAAATTTTCAATTTTCTTAGCGGGAAGTTAAAAAAATAAAACTGCACTTATGCCGTTTTTGAACTCTTTTAGCTCAAAAATACAGTGTATGTATTGTTTTGAGCTCTCCAAGCTCAAAAAGATAGCATTTCTAGGCTTTTGAACTCTTTGAGCTCAAAAGTCTGATAGAGATTTGATAAGACACTATTTTTTGAATTTTTAAACCGCAATAACTTTTGAATGAATAAACCGATTTTCACGCGGTTGACGGCATTCGACGCAGTTTTTTAAGTCTCATAAAGAATTTTCAAGTTTTGATTGATCAAAATAGGAATTTCGGAGTAATTCCGAAAAAACACTTTTTTCGGAGTTCTTTCCTTCACGATATCTCTCGAACGAATCAACCGATTTTGACCGGATTAGCGATGATCGACGTAGTTATTGAAGGTTAAGAGCTGATAAGTTTTTGGAGTTGATCGATAGAGCCGTTTAAAAGTAATTAAAAAAATACCACTTAAAAAAAAATTTTTTTCATAGTTTTTCTGAGATTTCTCGAAATTGATTGATCCGAATCGGTCCAATTTGTATGTAAAATCTAAGTTTGGCCAAGTCCTTTCGAATGGCACCAACCGCCATGAAATCGGTCAAACCTTTAAAAAGTCATAGGAGGTTTACATACTTAGACACACACACACACACACACACACACACACACACACACACACACACACACACACACACACACACACACACACACACACACACACACATACACACATACACACACACACACACACACACACACACACACACACACACCATGTCGGGCAGCTGGGTCCCGCATCGCGCGCATCCCCAAATCGCGTATAGAGGAAATCCCGGCAGTAATGTCAGGTACTGAGGAAATAAAATACTCGGGGTGGACCAAACCTAGCAAACAACGATATGGAATGTCAAAACAATCCCAAACATCGTTTACAGTATAGAGGATGGATACCTCAGTGCCGGCGAGCGAAGGCGTGCAAACGGGCCTGAACTCGTCGTTATCAAGCGACCGTTACGACAACGGGGTGGACCCTATGGCTCTGCTGTCTGGAAATGCTACAGGGAGCACGACAACGGCACAGATGGAAGAAGATGGACAGCCAATAAAAGTTCCTCCAAAAAGTGGAGGACCTTTTGCTCCCGTCACTGTTCAAACCTACGGAGGAAGGATTAACTCTGCACCGACCGCCACCGACCAACAGTCGCCAATGGAGAGGCTTGGTAGCAAGATTGAAAAGTTAGCCGACTTCATAAAAGACAAGAAGAATCTTCATCATGAGATCAGAAAATTGGTTACGTCTATTGGTACAGCATATAGGCTGGCCAAGAAATCACCAACGACGTCGGCGTCAACGACTCGAGCAACTCCGAGTCTGACCAAAAAACCACAGCCACCTCTGGTCACTCCTAAGGAACTACCACAGCAAGGAAAGGGCAACAACAAGAAAAGGCTACTGTCCACGCCCAGCTCTTCCTCAAAAATTGACAAGCCAGCACAGAAAAATTCAGCCCAGATGATACCTGGACCTTAGTGACTTGGCAAAAAAAAAAGAAGGAAATAGAACAGGAGCCAGCGGCACGATCTGCTGAAGTCCAAAACCAGCCAAGTAAGGGTGGTTCAAAGAAACCAAGGAGGAAAAAGACAAGAACAAAGGCTGTACAAGTAGACATAAAGTCTATCAAATAAACGAAGCGCGGGGGCGTTCTTCTAGAAATGGTTCGCAAGACTGAAGACACTGCTGCTTTTACGGCTGTGATAAAAACAGCAACCGCTAACATCGGTACAGTCAGAACGTTCACACCAAAAACAACGATCGAGATCCTTGCCTTGGATGGAATCTTTATCGAGAGCGACGTTCGCGAAGCACTCAAACGTGACTTTACTGACAGCCTGGAGATAAAACGTTCGAATCCGACAAAACTTACATCACGAAGCAATCGGGCAGCTGTCTGCGTGATAGACGAGGCTAGCGCGATGAAGATCCTTGACAAGGCCCGTATAATGATCGGATGGGTTAACTGCCGTGTTTGCCCAGTTGTTAAAGTAATACGCTGTATCAAATGCCTCGGAAACGGGCACGTGACAAACTCCTGTTAGGGGCCTGACCGTAGCAAGTGCTATTTAAAATGCGGGGGAGAAAGCCACAAAGCTGCAGACTGTGTTGAACAGCTAAAGTGCTGCCTCTATACACCGGACAAAGAAGCTTCAGATGGCTTATGTCATATTCCAGGCTCCGGGGCTTGTAAGACATTCAGCACCGCACTTGCCGAAGCTATGAGAGGGCAGAAATGACGCGCATCCTTCAAGGAAACCTGAATAGATGTGCGTTGGCGCAGAACTTACTTCACCAGCGAGTCTTTGAAGAGAAGATCGACGTTTGCTTCATCTGTGAAGAAGAAGAATATATGGCGAGGCTTTCG
Organism: Cotesia glomerata; assembly: GCF_020080835.1. Classification (NCBI taxonomy): domain Eukaryota; kingdom Metazoa; phylum Arthropoda; class Insecta; order Hymenoptera; family Braconidae; genus Cotesia; species Cotesia glomerata. The sequence continues at coordinate 188,437 of NW_025401775.1, forward strand.
CCTACCTCCGAAGAGGCCGTTTCCTGGGCTCAAAAGAGCTATACACGCACGTATATCTGTCCTACCCTCACATGGGAAATACACAGCCAAGTTTGCTGGCAAGGAAAAACCCTGCCCTCAAGCATTTACGCTATCATAGGACAGATGTGAATTGAGTTGAATTTAATGTCAATCTGTCCTCGTACTCAGTTAACTGTATCAACCCATTCAACGACTGCGTTAGCCTGATCGGTAATATAATGACAACCCGACCAGTTACCAGCGGGGCCCATGCGGGGAGGTACAGCCGTAAGACCTGTTTGAGCCATAACACTTATCCCCCCTACAAGAGTCTCGTTCGTACGTCTGTCTAATCTAGTCCCCGAATCCTTGAGCTTACCTGCGTTGCCAAATAATTTGACAACTTCACGAGGCTTTGCTCAGAACCATCTGTGAACATATATATATGGCGAGGCTTTCGCCTACCTCCAAAGAGGCCGTTTCCTGGACTCAAAAGAGCTATACATGCACGTATATTTGTCCTACTCCCACCATAGCGAGAACACAGCCCAGTTCGCGGACAAGGAAAAACCGCCGTTCTCTTGTGTTTATTTATACATTTTATACACATGTTTATACACATTCATTGAACAGCTGCAAGAGTTGCGTATAGTTGTAAGTGTGTGCAACTCTCATCGACTCCTCTGGCAACTCATTCCCCGTAGGCACATCGAGATGTACCCACAGGATATGAGCAGTATCCAGCGGGGACCACGGGGAGGCGGAGTCGATTGAAGACCATGTTGTTTGTGTGATGTGTTGTGTGTAACGTCTGATTTTACGTGTAAGTGTTTGCGTGTGTAGGGTGCCCGGGCACTTGTGTTATTTGTGGTCATTTTCCCTAGCTTATTCTACGTCAGTCATCCAAAGCTTTATACTGTCCTCACAATTGTGTAGAGCATATCGCTTGTGCCTAGGCGCTCCGACTCTACCTAGGTGGATGTCTGTTGAGTCTCGTCCCTAGTCGCGTTTTCATTAGCTAGCTGGGTTTGGAGTTTGCAACACATTACTACTTTACTGAAACCTTTTAAAAGCTTGAAGTTACTTTGGGATGTGGCAATCGCACGCGCAACGCTCGCCCAATCCGCGTTCCCACCCCATATGTCCTTGAGCACCTCACGTTGAGGCTCGTACTCATGGCATTCAAGCATTAAGTGCTCCACTTTGTCGACCCTTTCTCCTAACCCATTCTCCCTACACTCGTCGCAGAATCTACTATCCGTATGTTCGTACTTGTATTGGTATTCTCTAAAACAACCGTGGCCGGTTAGGATTTGGGTCAGCCAGAAGTTAGGGCTGATCCATTTGTTTGTTAGACGCTCTGCTACGTCTGGAAAGAAGACTTTAGTTTCGCGGCCGTTCTCTGATGTATCCCATTGTTCTTGCCACCGACGTATGGTTTCAGTTCTAAGGGTGCCAAGGCGATCCTCCGCATCTGGCTGCACGGTGACGTTTCCAAGGGTAGCCTGTTTGCCGATACGGAGGCTGTATCGCGCGCACCGTTCGTCTATTACGAGCTGAATGGGCACTGCCCCCGCGACTACGCAAATCCCCTCAAGCGAAACTGTCATGTAGGCAGTAGTTGTTGTTATTAGCGCTTGACGCTGAAGTGCTCGAAGATGTCTCCAGTCCTCCCTATCGCAATGGTCACTCCAAGCTGCCGCCGCATATGTGACGACAGGCATAAAGAAACCCTTGTATATGGTGGACATAGCTGGGTATCGCAATCCCCATTCTGCCCGCGCAATACGCCGCATGCGCCCGAATACCCTACTTAGTTTCGCGCGCCTTGTTTTAATGTGATTTTTCACTTTGAGGCCCTCGTCGAAGTGTACCCCTAGGTATCTAACGCTCGATTTGAATTTGACTTTGGAGTCTCCTATCATTATTTTTGGCGGTTTGTTATCGTATTTGGGCTTTCTCTGTCATCCTTTTGCTTCATAGGGGTACGGGCTCTTTTTGTTCTTACGTGGACCGCGATGTACAAATTCGTTCTTGAGGAAGATGGCTTCAGTCTTCGACTTCGACAGCTCGAGCTTTGCGGAACAGCACCATTCCAGTATATTATCTACTACTATTTGACTATTATGCTCTATTTCTTTTCTCGAAGAGCCTTCTACTAAGACGAGCAAATCGTCAGCAAACGCAACAAATTTATTCCCGTGTTCTGTCAGTTCGAGTCTCTTCAGGAGATCGTCGAACATGATGTTCCAAAATAATGGTCCTAGCACTGATCCTTGCGGGCACCCTCGCGTTGGCGTTTTCGACTCGCTACCAAAACCCCATGACAGCGCGACCGATCTGTCCTCAAAGTAATTCCGAATTACCGCGTAAATGTTGCTAGGGCTGCCTCTGGCCTTGAAGCCCTCGAGTACTAACGGCCACCACACGTTTTCAAAAGCGCCAGAGATATCGAAGAGAAGTCCGACCACCAGTCTCTTCTCTGAAGAGTCTACCAATCGGCGCATCTCCACAATTGCATCTTCCGTCGACTTTTTGGCTGTGAAGCCAAACTGTCGGCTCGAAATGTTCCCCTCCGCTAAGACTGTGGTGGTAAGTCGCTCTTTTATGAGCTTCTCGAACACCTTACCTAAACCCGAAAGGAGGCAAATTGGCTGGTAAGATTTAGGGTCATTTGCGTTTTTGTCGGTGCTTTTAACTAACATTATGACCCATCTGTGAACAATATCTAAACCTCTAAGATAGAGCATGGTTTTCAGACAAAACTTGTACGGCAGCAATCTGGATTGTGAACACAAAGAACGTTACCGCCAACAACAGCGGAAGTGGAGCAGGTTTTGTTTGGATTGAAACCTCTACAACCTACTTCATGAGCGTCTATCTCTCACCTAACGAAGGGATTAGTGTGTTCCGACAGAAATTGGTAAATATAGAAGATGTGATCACTAAGTTCGACGGCGAAGTAATCTTAGCTGGTGACTTCAATGCTAAATCGGCTGAATGGGGCGGTATTTTGTATCCGAAAAATATAGTGGCAGTGATCATCAATTTGTGACATTCAACGTTGGACTGGCATCTGCTCCGTTTTCACAACGCGACTTTTTTAAGCAGAAGTGGATCGTCAAGAAGCTTGATGTAGAAGCACTGCGAAAGTCACTCACACAAAGCTGGTCTACTCTACAAAACAACTCGATCCCAAAGACCCGCAGCGAGACTGAAAAAACAGTACTCACTACGATGAAAGAAATTGCTGCTTTGTGCGACGCCTGTATGCCGCGGACGACGTCGTAGCTACAATAGTAGTAGACAGTGCCGAGGAGAAAAATCTACTGGTTCGGAAAACCATCGATACCGTTGAAAATTGGCTTGAGAAACATTATGTAAAACTCGCCAAGCAAAAAACCGAAATGGTCATCTTAACACGTCAAAATTGGTTCCCAAAACCTTTCATCATCGACATGGGCGGGACAACACTGACATCTGCAATGGCACTGCGTTATCTGGGAGTAGTAATGGACGAAAAGCTGTCTTTCCGAAAACACCTCGAAAAAGCTTGCGCAAAAGCTAACAAGACAGTATCAAACCTGTCGAGAATCATGACCAACACGGTGGGACCACGAACCAGAAAAAGGAGGGTGCTTCTAGAAGTAGTCCACTCGATATTACTCTACGGAACGGAGATATGGGCAGATATCCTTAAACAGAAAACCTACTGGCGCAAGAAAGCGGCAGTGAAACGACGAGGAGCACTCAGAGTCACCTGTGCCTACCGCACGGACTCAGAAGCGGCCGCATTAGTCATAGCAGGAGCCGCGCCAATCGACTTACTAGCATTCAAGAGGCTGAAAATCTACGACGCCAAAATAAATGGTGACAATTCTAAGGAGGCAAGAGCAAAGGCAAATACGGAAACGCTACATGAGTGGAAGGACCGATGGACAACCGGGGAAACATGCAGATGGACGGTATGCCGGATTCCGAACATAAACGCCTAGCTTTGTCGGAAGCACGGAGAAACGGACTACTTCCTGACCCAGCTATTGACGGACACGGGCAGTGATTCCAAAAAAACACTTTTCTTGGTTTCCTTTCGACAACGATAACTCACGAACGAATCAACCGATTTTGACCGGACTAGTGGCCGTCGACGTGGTCTTTCAATTTAAAGAGCTGAATAGTTTTA
>NW_025401775.1:192719-292587 GCF_020080835.1 Cotesia glomerata
AAAAAAATAGTCGCAAAAAAAAAAGCACCCTAATATATATATATATATATATACAATATAACGCGGCTTATCCGGACGATAGCGTCTCTAATTCATAATGGATCCGTTTCAAACTCAACATACTTCATTTTTAGACGATTACCAAGGTCAAGTTCAAAGATGAGCTTAATCGGTCAAGTAGTTCAGAAATTACAGAGTTTCAAAATTTTCAAAATCCTAAAAATTCATTTTTTGGCAGATTCTTTCGCGCATAACTTTTGAATGAAATAACTTATCGAATTTTTGTAAATTTAATTTTAAAGCCCATTAAACAAGCTTCAATTTTCATGCAATTTCATTCTTCTAAACTAAAAATAACCTATTCGTCTGTCGGTTTTTAATGAAATTTTACTTTTGCATTCGTTTTCTCGATTATTTCGATAAGTTTGTCTAGTATATCTCATAAAAATCTATCTATAGTTTTATCTCCATGATCAATGCATTTTGTTTGCTGTGAAATCCAAATACATTTTTTTTCTTCTATTGTTTTTTTTTTAGTTGTGTCAACGTTTTTGATTTAATAAACATTATATAATATTCAACCTATTTTTACAATTTTTTCATAATAAATAAATAAATAAATTATATTATTACTAATATTTATGATTAAAATTAGCTATTTGTGAAATCTACTTCCATTTCGGCTGCCGAATGGCCTTTTTTTATAATAATTATCTGTTATTTATCATAAGGGTGAGTCGTAAGGGTGGTTCCGGGACTGCGATCCTGATGGGGATTTTTTAACTAGTCTAGGGTTTCAATGTGAAGGTCCTTGCAAAAAATCAGCGAGAGAATGTCATAATTACTATTTTTTATAATAATTTTCTGTTATTTATCATAAGGGTGAGCCGTAAGGGTGGTTCTGGAGCCGCGAACCCGATGGGGATTTTTTACCTAGTCTAGGGCTTCAATGTAAAGGTCCTTGCAAAAAATCAGCGAGAGAATGTCATAATTACTATTTTTTATAATAATTATCTGTTATTTATCATAAGGGTGAGTCGTAAGGGTGGTTCCGGGACTGCGAACCTGATGGGGATTTTTTAACTAGTCTAGTGCTTCAATGTGAAGGTCCTTGCGAAAAATCAGCGAGAGAATGTCATAATTACTATTTTTTAATAACTATTTATTTTTTTATGACTCATAAGGGTGAGCCGTAAGGGTGGTTCCGGGACTGCGAACCCGATGGGGATTTTTTTCTAAGTCAAGGGCTTTAATGTGAAGGTCCTTGCAAAAAATCAGCGAGAGAATGTCATAATTACTACTTTTTATAATAATTATCTGTGATTTATCATAAGGGTGAGTCGTAAGGGTGGTTCCGGGACTGCGAACCTGATGGGGATTTTTTCCTCAGTCAAGGGCTCCAATGTGAAGGTCCTTGCAAAAAATCAGCGAGAGAATGTCATAATTACTTTTTTTTTCATATTTTATATTGCTAATCACCGTTTTTCCATATACCTACGAATCGATTATTCTACGAACGTTCGGAACTTCAGGTACATGAAAAATTTATTTCTATTTATGTAGTCACATAATATGCCAAGTCGAAATTTAAAATGTAGTCTCAACGCATTGAATCTTTAAATAGTAGAATTAATTTATTGAACGTTAAAAACATAATTGTAACTTATTGGACATAGAGAATGTACTCTGATAAGAGAATTTTTTAGTATTTAATAAAATAATTTAATGTATTTTATCTCAAGTAACTTCTAACTTTTTCCAGGTCATCAGTAGATTATGGCGATCGATGAATTTGAAGTTTGATTTATCGCATGACATTTTGCGTTATTGTTGGACTATACCTCTATTACCAGCGGATCGATTCAAAGAAGCGACTCAAGAAATCCTCAATACTATCCATGATACCGCTGACTTCTACAATGATGATAAAAGCTGTTTAATTAAGTTTATTCTCAATGTGGAAGAATGGTTATTACAGAAACCGGGGGAATTTTCCTTCTATGATATTCCTTGTGAAGCAATAAATATTGCTGAAAATTTCACTCGACACATGGGTAGCAATCTTGAAGGCTACCAACCAAATTTATTTCGTTACTTAGGTATTTTATTTTTTACTATGTAGTCTAGTATTTAGAATAATAGTAAAAATTTGAAGTCATTACTATATGAATAGGAGCATTTCATCTCAATTCAACCGCTATTTTAGATATCCAATGGAAAGAAATTTTGTCTATTCATATATGATTATATATAATTATTAGGGTGTGCCAAAATGTAACTTCCTTGAGGGACTTCTTAAAATTGGAATTTTGAGTTCCGCATTAAAAAGCAGCTCTGTTGAGGTCTTTCCTAAGATATTTTGGGGTAAGACGATAGATTTGATTTTCATAGAATTTTTAGCAGGAGGTTTAATTGGGCACTTCCGGCAAAAATTTGAATTTTCAGCGGAAGTGCCCTAACTTAGCTCCAGTTAAAAAATTCTATGAAAATCAAATTTATCGTCTTACCCCAAAATATCTTAGGAAAGACCTAAACAGAGCTGCTTTTAAAAGCGGAACTCAAAATTCTAATTTTAAGAGGTCCCTCAAGGAAGTTACATTTTGGCACACCTTAATAATTATATACAACTATATGACCATATATAATTATATGTAACAGTTTCGAGTCCGTTCAAATACAATATTGAGTTATAATTATAGATTTAATACTGGATATGATACTTGGTAAAAATACAAAAAAAAAATTAGGAAAACGGTTGACCCTACAGGCCATCCCTGCAATTTCCCGCTAATTCCATATTCAGACGCTTAAAAGTGCACTTATGACGTTAGCTGGTCTATGCAATTTTTTAATACTTCTCTGTAATCGGGCATTTAACACCTTTTCTGATTTCGAAAAAAAAAAAATTTTTTTTTTGTAAGAGAAATTTCGATCAGTTGTGATTGTATGCAGTCTTATATACGCAGATGAAACGATTAGTTTGACTTGAGAAATATTTTTTCAACTCAAGAAAATTTTTTAGATTTTTTATTGAAAACCAAAATTATTTTAGCTTGAGAAAATTAATTTTATTTCACTCCGATACAATCTGTTTTCTGCTAATAGTAGTATTCTTCAGCTCAAGCAAAAAATTTTCTTGGGAGAATAAAAATTATTACTCGATTCAGGATATGTGCAATCCTTTAAATAACTCAATTAATATTGAACAAATATATCGACTTCTTGAACCAAAATTAATTTTTTGGGGGTTCCCTGATTTATAATTTTTAATTAAAAATAAAAGCGGTTTAACATAAGATAAAAAAATTTAAAATAAAAATTAAGTCAAGACATCAGTTTCATCTGTGTATATAATTATAAACAATAATATACAAACTCATAAATAATATGACAAAACATGATTATCTATAAAATTATATGTTACTCAAGTTTGAGCAGATTTAATTATATGCAAAATTTATTTGCTGTAATAGAATCATATTTCGTCATGTATAAACGTATATATGACTTCATTTGGGCTTGTAACAACCAGGTATTAAATATATATTTTTATATAAATTAAATTATTTTTATATATATTAAATCTTTATTTTTATATAGACCGATATCAATCTAATCTGATCTAACCATATATAGACATGTATAGTTATATATGGTCTCATCCCGCATGGAAAAATTTATAAGTCGAAAATATATGTGACATATACTTGATATATACAAACTATATGTACACAAAAAAAATATATGTCAGATATATTTTTGACATATATCTTGAAGTATATGTTTTGATATATGCTGTCATATATGGTAAGATATATGTAAAATATATATCAAATATATACAGGTTTATATTTTGTCATACATTTCAATATATATGTTGACATATATATAAAAATATAAAGAACATATATCTTAGTTTATATATTGGTTTACAAGCAGTTATATATTTCAACAGTATAAGTCAACATATAGATTCACATATATGTATCTGCATGTATGTTGATATACAGTTTAAGATTACATATATTTTAGTAAATTATAAAAATATAAAATTATTTTGACCGTCTTAAAAAATTTGTGGGAAACATTCGTGAAATGAAAATTAATTCTGTGATTCAGGAGATACAACATATTCATACAGTGACAATAATTACTATAAAACTTCAGGTAACACAATTAACGAATATTTGTGTTAAATAGATTGTAACCAAGATATCTTTAATATGTTTGTAATTATCTGTGATTACGCGAATTTTTTAAAATTTTATTTTAAAAAACTGAATTTTTAGAAACAAGAAAATAAAAGTGCCTTGATATTTACATTTAGTGATCCGAAATTACTGGAAATAGTAAAGTTTTAAAATATATATATATATATTTTTTTTTTATTGAGATTGTAAAAGTTTACAGAATAATGAAAAAAATATACTCGTAAAGTTCGTCATAATTTTTTATCGAATACAATTTTATTACACTATCAAATTTCATGATTTTAACAATGTAGAAAAAAAAAATTGTACAGGATTTTTTATAATATGTACATTAATTATAAATTACTTTCATTACTAAATATATAATACTTATTTATATCTTAATCAAATAATCCATAACGATTCGGATACACGCATGCTACACTGTTGGAACCATTTTTTAATGGAATAATTGTTACTCTTTCGACAATATCTTTAAGATCAATAACGCTAAGTGAATCAAGATTATTTTTTATCATGTACATATGCTTCAATTGTCTTCCTCGTAAAAATGATTGTTTTAATTTTTCAAAATACTGCCCAATGACGTAGCAACGTGTCTTACCATCAATATGTGCCACTACAAACGTATCAATATCTAATATTTCATTGTTCAAAAATTTAACACAATAATTATTTCTTTTTTGACATCTCTCATACGAATGGCTATGCATAATTTGATGTTTAATTACTGCGCGATCATATTTTTGAACTAAGATTTTTTCGTCAAAGTAAATATCACATCGTTGGAAAGCTAAAAATTGCTCTCTAGTCAAATTCTGTATATGAGGTTCACCTAATAATTTAACATCATCAACTATTTGCTTATACTTGAATTTACTTTTATTCCCAGTTAGTTTATCATTGAATTCTTTTTGATCATATGTTAAATCCCTACGAAGAATATTTTTTAATTTGTCTATAACGCATTTTATACGGAATGCATCATAAATCTGGTGAGCTACTCCATTAGAACTCTGAATAGAAGCTAATATTTCTTGGTTGAAATTTTCGAAAGTAAACGCATCATGAGTATTTAGCGGTCCCTAATTCCTGACACTTTCAGCTAAGTGAGCAAGTGAATGAATATTAAAAGATAATTCTTCTTCACCGTACAAGTTTTTTACGTCGTTAATAAATTCAATTAAACAGTTGTGCGCATAGTAGATCTCTGAAGGCATAATTGATGATTGCAGTAAAAGAGATATGGCATCTACTAAAAGTGCCCAATGGTCCAAATATTTTTTTTTAGCTACAATTTGCAAGATAGGAAGACTATAGAACAATAAGAATGCAACCCACTCATGATCTTTCCAGTGAGCTCGGTCTGAAATTTCACGAGTGGTTCGAGACATATCCATAGTTGGTTTGAATGACAATAAAAGATTATCAACGTCATCAATACGTCGACCCAAATAAAAATCTTTTTTATGATTTGCAGTATCAAACCACAATCGCGCAAACTGGCGGCAAACGCCTAATCCAACGCAATGCATCCAATCCACGTCGATTCCTGATATGATGTTAAATTGTGGGATTTTCAATAGCTCCGATTCACCTTTAATACCTTTTTCTTTGAGTACTGCATGTTTTAAGGTTTCTGAATGTGTTCTTAAGCCCTCACCGTATGCATCACCCAACTTAATTGGATAAATATTTGTCGTACCATCTCCCTTTTTTACTCTTTTCCCGGCGTTAAGACATAATCCACAGCCATATTGACCATTGAATTGCACAGGATTACGAAGCTTTGGGCGATCTAGTGCATCGTTAATACTTAAGACAACAGCGCATTTTTTTGTATATATTTGGCCTTTGAAAGTATAACTAAATCCTTTATGATATAAACTATCAGCTTCTGAAATAAAGGGCTTAAAAAATTCTTGTAGAAACTCTGGTTTCCCAGGTCCAACCCAAAGAGAAACAAGAAGTATATTTTTTTTACGTTTTACAGCATCTAATTCATTAATTGAACATAGAATCGGATATGCGGAGCAACCTGAGCTGTCAAAAATGGGAACGCCGTCGGTGTTAAATGTAATACTTATCATATCACTTTTCACAGTACATTTATATAAGTTTCCATCCATAATGTCCTCAAATGCATATTTATTTTCTTTCATTCGATGTTGCTCCAAATCCTGATGGAAATTTGAGTTTTCAAATAATTCTTTAAGCTGGTAACCTAACGATAAATATAAAAATATCGATCCGGATTAATAATTTTTTTCAACATCAACATTCATACTACATTTGTCACAATGGAGTATTTCTATGTTTTTTTTTGAATTTTTCGTGTTAGTTGAAGTAGGTTTTTTGTCATTCTCATTCGATGAACCCAATTTCACAGTTTTCTGCTTACCTAAATAAGATCCACAAACTTGGCAGAGGTGGTGAATGGAGATAGAGTCCGATAAACTATCTACAATTTTTTTCCAGTGGTATTTAGTGCCTTTCACCGCCATAGAATCATTCAATATAGCATTACCGCGAATAAAATCTTCTGTGGCACTATATGTTAAATTATGACGCGATTTAATTGCTAAAAATATTAATGCTGCTTTTAAGTCGTCTGTGGAGTACTTCACGTGTAAACTTTCGTCAACTATTGTAGACTTATCACTTGACGTAGTTGGACCAACAGTTATTGAACTGAAAGTTTGTAATGGTACCTGAGCTTCTACTTCATCAATAATTTGTTCAGAGAATTCACTCAACTCATTGCGTACTTGGAAATTCGAAATTGTTGCTTGATCGTTAATTTCTGAATATACCACATTCTCAGCTTCCGGAAACGGACACAATTTTACCTAAAACAGCGATAAAAATTTTAAATGAATGCTAATAATCAACTTGAATTTATATGTTCGAAAAATAATGAAGACATTATTTTACATTGCTAGACTTGACATTTTCTGGAGTACACGTTGGAGTTTTATAATGGAGGTTAGGTTCATCAAATTTAAAATGGAAAAAGTATTTTTGTTATAATGACATTAAATTCGGAATCAAAAATTTTTATTATTATATATCGCAGAATAATATTATTTATTAAACAAATATGTAACGACTTATTAACAATTTCATCAAATTACCTTTTTTGTCTTTTTTTCTTAGCCCAGTATTGTTTAGTTCTCAGTGGGATTTCCGAGGTGCTTCCAAAATAGCAATATTTTTTATAAGTTTCTCTTTTTTTTGTTGTTTTTTTTTACCATCATTGTCATTTTGCTCACTGAAATTCATTTTTTTGTTTGAAGTAAAAAATATTTGCCAATAATATAAACTAAATGGATCGATTATAATTATTAATCGAAAAATATCGATTGTAAAATTAATCGAAAAATATCGATTGTCAAATTAAAATCGACTTCAATATTACAGTACTAGTACCACAAAAATTTTATAACTTTTATAAAGCCATCTTAATAATCACATAAAAATTCGAATATCTTTTATTATTATTTTTTCACTATTGCAGCATATATTTTATTAGTTACTACATCGAGAATAATATGTATTCGAGTAATGTTATTAAATTTCCCGCCACAAAAATTGGGATCTACAGATTCGGTAGAATCTGGCGCCAAGTTCCGTTCAAAAATTCCGTTGTAAACGGAGCGCCAGACTACCGAATGTGTTTACCGTAAGCAGAACGATATTTTTAGGTTGTAAAATTTTATTAATTCTACAGAACTTTTTTTTCTCCAATATTACTCTATAATTATACATTATATGTTATATTATCAATATTAATTGATAATGGTCATTGAAAATAATAAATTCTATTTAAAATTAATTAAATTCTCTAGCACAAACTATAGCGACCCAGATTTTTAGATTTTGACTTTTTTCTTATGGAGAAAGTGACATGCCACAGACTAAATAATTCGAGAATGTATGGTAACTCTCCACTAGATGGGAGACTACAGTTAAAAAAAAAAGTTATGAGCTTGCGTCGATGCTCACTAGGGCTCGTCAATGTTACTCTAACACAAACTGTAGTTAGAAAGTTCGAAATCGGAAATAAAAGAAATAGTAACAATCATCAATATTACAAAAACCATGGAAATTTATTTTACGATTTTATAAAATATAAATATTATGATTGATAATTTGTCTATCAATCTTAACCAAAGGATATACTTGATGGAATTTTATTAATGCTTATTAGTTACTCTACGAGAAATAAAAGTTTAACGTGATTTTATTGTTACAATTGTTTGTGCACTAATTTTCCGCGGCAAAAGTACATAATTTGAATTGAAAATTTTCTCAATCACATAAAATGTTGAAATTTTTTTTTTTAAATAAAATCTATAGATAGAATTTACTATCAACTTTACATATGAATTTTTTTAAATTAAGTTTTATTTATTAACTAGAGTCAATATCTACAAGAGCTCACATTATTTGGGTTTAATTTCTATGTAATAGTCAGCTGATCATTGCCTTAGTAATTCTGTTCGAGTGTTCTACAGACATAGGTAGCACTGCTATACTGCGACCGAACTGCGCGGACATTCAAAACGACAATATTCTGTACATAATGCTTATATTCATTATGAGTTTAATTAATCATATTATTTACTAACAACATAATTATGATAATAATAATATGTAATAAAAATAATCATGCTAATAATAAGAATAAAAATGAAGATAATACTGATAGTTATTATAATGATAACAATAGATTGATGTGAAAAATTATTGCATTCATAATATTGAACAATACGATTATTTTATTAAATTATTAAGGATTGTAGTATTAAATCCAAATTCACAATTTCCTAAATTACAAAAAATATAACAAATTTTCCTACGATTTTATAAAATATAAATATTATGATTGATAATTCAAGTCTATCAATCTTATCCAAAAGATATACGCGACTAATTTTCATGAAATTTTATCGATGCTACTAGTTTCTTTACGGAAAATGAAAGTTTAATTTATTTTTATAATAATTTTATGAACACTTCATATCCGTAGGAAAAGTACAAACTTTAAATTAAGAATGTAAGAAAATTTCTTATGAATACAAAAAAATTTACAGAGTAAACTACTAACTAAACTATCCAACAACCTTCTATGTGTATGTTGTTAAACATATTGTTCTAATTTAATTTAATTTATTAATCAGACCAAATAGATAATACGCTAAACATTGTTTGAGTTTTACTTTCTTCGGATATACCAGCTGTTCAGGGTCTCGGGAATTCTCATTAAGCAGTGTGTACATTCTATGATCTTTTGGTCATTGCCTGTAGGTGGCATTGTTATTCGATTAAGCGGGTTTCAAATAATCATAATTTGTAGATAATTCGTATTGTAATTATGCGTTTGTTTCAAATAATCATAATTTGTAGATAATTCGTATTGTAATTATGCGTTTGATGCATTGTCTTATTTACTAGCAACAATATCATAATAATAATAAATCATAATTTAGGAGCTGATTTTTAATATGGTATCTTTTCATTTTTGATTAATCGAGACACAGAATTGATTATCTCCAATTCTAAATATTTTTATCGAATTTTTTTAATTTTGCTATAAAGTGCTATCGGTTATGAAGCTACAATTTGATTTTGATTTAGGAATCTTTATAATTCTTGAAGTAATAAATATTTAAGAATTCAAAAAACTGCTTTTTTTAAAATATAAAAAGATTCCCTTTTAAAAATCAGCTCCTCAATTGTAATCATATCATAATAAACAATAAAAATAATAATAGTAATATTTATAATAATGGTAATATCGACAAAACCAAAAGTAATAATAGTTATAATACTAAAATTATAATATCGACAAAGCTAAAAATAATAATTGTTACAATATATTAAAAGTAATTATATCGGTAATAATAAATTGATGTTACAAATAATAGTAATATTAATATTTATTATTATTATGTTATTAAATGCTCAGGGGGGGTTGTCCCTGGAGTCCGATTCTCCGAGGGCCCAGCCTGAGCTCCATCCATTACTGCTGTACCACTCCGCACAACAAGGCGGTTAGTGATCACAGCAGGCCAAAGTCATTGTCCTAAGTAGACGGAGGGAACCTAGTATGACAGCCTTCTGCATCCTGACCGCCAAGAATTCAGCTTTTGATGAGCAAGCTGGAACTCTGGCAAGTGAGGATACAAAAGACTGTTTCATCCCTCCGAGGACGCCAACAATCAGGACGACGAGCTTGACACGGTAACCTGGGTAAAGTTTGCCAATTTCAAACAGGAGATCCTGATATATCTGTCTTTTGTGCTCTTCTTTGGCTGAGATGTTGTATTCAGCCGGGGCCGAGAACTCAATGACATAAATGTCACGAGTAGCCTTGTCGAAGAGCACAATATCAGGTTTGTTGTGATCTATCCGCCGAGTTGTTGCAAACGGCATGTTCCAATAAATTTTGCAACTGTCATTCTCAACAACCTGGGGAATATCTCCTGGCAGATAGGGCAGCACCGGTGTCACGTCAATACCGTAGCGGTGACGAAGATAGTAGTACAGTACTCTCAGGGCAGCATTGTGACGCTGGATGTATGCACCTCTCGCCAGCACAGGACATGCTGACAAAATGTGCATAAGCGTCTCCGGATGTTGTTTACACGCCCTGCAGGTCGTGTCCGGGAGCTGCACCTGGAGCACCTTGCTACGGTACTCTAGAGTGTTAATGACACCATCTTGGCAAGCAAATATGAACCCTTCAGTCTCGGACATCAGGCCAGCTGACTTTAAGAAGGAAAACGTCAGCTGGGTGGACAAGCCATGATCACGCACGTGTTTGAAGAACACGCTGTGCATAGACTTGCCCATCAGTTCGCCTAGGAGTAGTTTTTCCTCGGCGTTCCTGATGACGCTCTTGAATTCCTCCTTTCGGAGTTCCATAAGAGCGTTTATTTCTCCAAGACCAAGAGTTCTTGCCGCATATATTGCTGCCTTATATAAGAACGACCCCTTATGCGCATTCTCATGTTTATGAACAATTTGCATAAGAAAGTCATCCTCGTCTGCAGTGAAATTGACAACTTCGTGTGTTAAACCCAGGACCAAACGATCATGCAGTCGCTCCAAACTCTGCAGACCTCTCCCACCGATCGACCGGGAGAGGTATAATCTGGCGACTGATGAATTGGGGTGCATGCTCCGATTCATATTGATAACCTTACGGGTTTTGATGTCGAGATCTCGTAAATCCTTTCGGGCCCATTTTAAGACACCGAAAGAGTATAGTAAGACTGGGACAGCGAGCATGTTAGTGGCGGAGACTTTATTTTTGCCGGAAAGTTCGGAGGACCAGATTTTCCGGAGTCTCCTAACATACTCGCTACGGAGAGTTGCTTGGACTTCGGAGACCGCATGCATGCGGTGCTCTTCCATTCCTAGATATCTATACAACTCTCCGGCATCTAATTGTCTTAAGATGCTCCCATCTACCAACTCGACATCATCACTCGTATCAGAGCACTTACCCCTCGCCAGATGTACGACCGCACACTTGTCCAACCCAAAAGACATTCCGACATCCCGCGTGTACTCTGCTACGATGTTCAGGGCCGCCTGTAGATGATCTTCATCAGCACTATACAGCTTCAGATCATCCATATAAAGCAGATGGGTAATTGAGTATTTTCGATCACCCGGAGGCCCCACAGAGTACCCATGGGTTTTACGGAGAGCAACAGATATAGGCAGCAGTGAGATGCAAAACAGCAAAGGGCTCAAGGAATCGCCTTGGAAGACCCCTCGTTTGTACTCTACAACTCCGGTTATGCGCAATGCGTTTCCACTTCCAATGTAAAAACGCGTTCGCCAGAGCTGCATTGTACGCCGAATGCATTCCACTATTTCAGGATTGACCCCCAGGCATTTGAGGAAATATAAAATCAACTCATGAGAAGTTGAGTCAAATGCCTTGCGATAGTCGATCCAGGCCATTGACAGGTTGCGTTGATAGTAGATCGCATCTTGTGTGACACATCGATCAACTATCAAGTTCTCTTTGCAACCTGACAGGCCTCTTTTGCTGCCACGCTGTTCATATATCTGTTGCCATACAGGTTCTATCTCCTGCAAAATACGGTTGTTTAAAATTTTTGTAAAAATTTTATAAACCGCATTCAAGCAGGTGATAGGCCTGTAATTCTTTGGGTCAGACAAGTCATCTTTTTTTGGTATCAGTACGGTTCGCCCTTCCACGAGCCAGTCTGAAATCGGTTCGTCAGCTCTAATGTACGATGTAAATATACGGGCCAGATGGAGGTGGGTAGAAGTAAACTTCTTCCACCAAAAGACATTTATGCCATCTGGTCCCGGGGCAGCCCAATTTTTGCTTCCATTTAGAGCTGAACGAACTTCATTCACACTGACTGCAGGGCTCTCTTCATCAGCATTCTGTCTACGGTGTTCCCGACAGAATGCTTTAAAGTCGTGCAGAGCTGGAGTATTGGCGTTCACGTTTGGTTGATCTCCATACAACTCAGTCCAAAAAGCTTCCACCCGCTCAGGCGTTGGATAATTCCCGGTAACATCGGTCTTTGGTGTCAGAAAGCGTGAAGGGCTGGATCGAAACAACGAGTTGTCGACCAACCGCTTCAGCCTTTTCTCTAGTGACTTTTTGGCAGTCACTAGAGCCCGCAATTTATTGAGAGACTCTTCCTTGATGACAAGAAGAGTACTCTTATTCAGTGTGATGACGCCACCGAAGTTCAGCAGCGATGCGCCGAATTCGGGGCGTGTATGCTCTTTGAATTGTTTCAAACTCAATCACACACTGAATGCGGGAGACCTGTTTCCGGGATCTGTCAATTTTGAGTCCAAGTTGTGAGATGCGCTGTCTCAACCTTGCCTCGATCGAGAGACAATGTCTCTCTCTCGGAAAAGCCGAAACTGCTGCACCATACACAACCTGGCTCACAGTGAGCAGGGTGGAATCCTCCAGGATGTTTGCACGGAGATCTTCATTTACCGCTTCTAGCTGTTGTTGGGAGTAAGTTATCTTTTTAGATATACTTACTTGCCGTCCTATAAAGGGATTGTTGTCATCCAAGGAGGAACGGCGTCGCTCTTGGTGTAATTGCGCCGGAAAGGAAAGTCTATTAGACTGCCTTCTATCCGGCACAAGCGATCTTCTATTACGCCGAAGATAAGCGGCATAATTACGCAGGTGTTTAGGCGTAAAATGCTCTAGCTCCGGATGCATATCACTCCAAAGAGTGTGCATCCGGGCCATATAACCGCTCACCCCCGGCTCGCTACGTTGGTAGCACACCAAGAGGTCGACTCGTAGTTCCTCCGTCCACTTAAAGTAAGTCCTTAAAGCGCCAGGGTCGTCATCGTTCATCGGGTCCGGCGTGCTCCTCCCACCTGATGAATGGTCCTCATCCGAAAAGGACCGGTTGTAGGGAGCACTTCTGAGATTACGTCTTGTTGTAACTCAGTATTTCAATGCAGTGGGTAGTTGGCCCACTGCATCGGCTACGTCGTTCGCCTACAGACCTGGTGTTATGGTCTGCGTTTCCCGCGATGCGCCGCTTGGAGGCCACGTAGCAAGCACCGCTTATTATTATTATTATTATTATTATTATTATTATTATTATTATTATTATTATAATTACTGTTATTATTTAATTATTGTGCATTGACGTATTTAATCTAAATTAACAATTTTTTTGATTAAAAAAAAAGCGTTAAAAATTTCTTTATGTATATAAAGAATTTAAAATTCCCATTTATCATCTTGTTTATTGATTAAAACTGAAGAGTAAACGATTGTTAGTTATATTAAGTTTTTCAATGCTACTAGTACTATGAAAAAAAACTAACTTTTTGATCAGGATTTGAGCTCTGTAATTAACGAACATACGACCTTTTATATAATAATATCTTTGCCTGCAATAATCCATTTATTTGTGACTTTTTAATTTTGCGCGGGAAAAGTACAAACCTTAAATTAAGAATGTTAAAATTTTTATATGAATACAAAATTTTTCGTATAAACTACTAAACATTCTTATATGTCTATATTCTCAAACATTTTTTTCTTATTGAATTTTATTTATTACCTAAACTAAACACAGAACAATCTAAGCATTGTTTGAGTTCTACTTTCTTCGGATTAGTAGCTGTTCAAGGTCTAGAAAATTTTCATTGGATGGTGTACATATTTTATGATCTCTTGGTTGTTGCCTGTAGGTGGCACTGTTATTCAATTGAGCGGGTTTCAAATAATCATAATTTTTAGATGATACCTAATATAATTATGCGTTTGATGCATTGAGTTATTCAGTAACAACAGTTTCGCTAAATATTTTGAGAATGCATAAAAATCCTTCACTAGACGGAAGACTAAAGCTAAAAAAAGATATTTCGCAGCTTGCACTTACACCCGTCAGGGGCTGCGCTGGAAATATTATTACATAAACTGTAGCTTCAAGAGGATAGTTTGCTATGAAAAATACAGCCATTGCAAGATTTAGGTTGGTAACGTAGAAAAGTGAAGTAAAATCTTAGAGAGACTCTCACAGATGTTAATAGAATAAAGTGTCGTTGCTGTACTTATATTCTTATTTATTGACTTTTCAATTCGAGTAGAACAGTATTACATTTGGACAATAAACTTTTTAAATGACAAAAAATATCAAAATATTTTCAATGATACTAAGATATTTATTTTGATGATTTTTGCCTGTAAGTGGCATCACGGGCTAATTGAGGGAGGTTTGAAACGACAATATTCTTTACATAGTACTGATAGTAATGATGAGTTTGATGACTTGTATTACAGTGGAAGCGGTTCCAAGTTATCCAGGTTGTCTTTCTCGTTCTTGTTACCGTTTCATGAGAAATTGGGACAAAACTAATGTAACTTTTAACTGCATTCACTGTATTTACTGACAACAATATGACGACAGCAATAAACAACAAAAAAATAATAATTATTATAATGAAGATAATATCAACTATGACATTAATTAGAGATAATACTGAAAATAATCATAGTGATGAAAAAAAATTGAAAATAAAAGTAATTGTGATAATTACATTTATCACCATTATTGTTATTATTATTCTTTTCAAATAATTTAGCGTTGATGTGTTAAATTCAAATTTATAACCATCTCAATTACAAAAAATTAAAAAATTTATGTGAAATTAAATGCTTTCAATTGATAATTCAATTTATCAATATTAAATATCAATCAGTACAAAAAATGAAACTCCAATTTATTGATATTACAATTTTATGAACATATGTTTTCCGCGGGAAAAATACAAATTTTGAATTAAAAACTTTTTCAATTACAAAAAATGTGAAAATTCCTCCAATTTCAAATCTGGAATTAACTATCAAACAACTTTACATATTTATTTTTTTTATATTACATTTCCGTTTAATTATATTTTTTTATTAAATTATTTTATGTTTATAGTAAACAAAAAAAAATAACTGACGAACTAACGATGTCATAAAAAAAACTTCAAAAATTAAAAAAAAAATTCTGGGGGACTAAATACTATTGTTGTAAATAGTGATGAGCAAAATCTGTCTTGGTCTTGCAGTCTTGATCTTGGTCTTGCAATTTTGCAAGACCAAGACCAAGACCAAGATCAGACATATACTAGCAAGACCAAGACGAAGACCGAATGACCAAGAACAAGACTGAAACCAAGACCGAGTAAGCAAGACCAAGACCAAAATGCAAGACCGAACAAAAAAAAATTAATACTTCCGTTGTAAATAAGAACTTAACAAAAAGATATGAAATCCGAACAAAAACAGTTTCACTGTAAAAAATTGCGCCAAGTCCACGTTCATAAAACTCATCTCAATAACATTTGCACTTTACAAAAAAAATTAGGCTCGTTTTAATAATTTTCATTCTCTACAAAAAGATGTGAAATACAAAAAAATACCAAGAAACCGTCATAATGTTGAAAAAATTGAAAAAAAATTTGTTGAAAATTGAAAAATTAAAAAAAAAATTTTTTATCGTACTTGGCGCGCGTCATTGAGTACCCCAAATTTTTTCAGGATAAATGAACATCCTTATAATGTTGAGAAATTTATAAGTAAGTAAACCTATATTATTTCATAATAAGTTTTACAAAAGTTAGGTAAAATCGACATGTCATATGCAGTTATGCAAACTACATACAAGTCGATACGCATGCATAAGTTGGGTCGGTTGCATTGTGAGAATTGTGTTTACTAAAAAATAAAACATATCGCTGACTAAATTGGGAAAATGCGGTGTGAGTGCCAATCAAAATGTGTTAATTACAATAATTAAACGAAGCAATATCAAGCTTTAATATTGCATAAGGTTCTTCACTAAAGATTAATGACGAAGCTGAAAAAAAATGAATCCAAAAATTTTATATAATTTCAGATTTCTTGAACACACCACCATATTGACAGTTGTTTTCACTAAAGATCTAAAAAAAATCTTGAGAACGGGTTTTTTCACTAAAAATGATAATTAATACAGTAAGCAACGTTTTCAATAAGCTCAGTATCCTTGACTAATGTAAATCTATATAAATATATAATATGATTATATACATACAAGCAAAATCGTTTTTTCTTGGGTTGAAAATCTTCCGAAAAAATTTGGGGTACTCAATGACGCGCGCCAAGTACGATAAAAAATTTTTTTTTTAATTTTTCAATTTTCAACAAATTTTTTTTCAATTTTTTCAACATTATGACGGTTTCTTGGTATTTTTTTGTATTTCACATCTTTTTGTAGAGAATGAAAATTATTAAAACGTGCCTAATTTTTTTTGTAAAGTGCAAATGTTCTTGAGATGAGTTTTATGAACGTGGACTTGGCGCAATTTTTTACGGTGAAACTGTTTTTGTTCGGATATAACATTACCACCAGCAGTAAAACTATCGCTATCAATACCACACTTTTAATCATATAAACTATTTTATAATTAATATTATTTGTCTAGGCGACAATATTTGTTTGTTTTAAAAAATAATCAAAATTTTTATCAAGTGGACAACGTTATTGTAAAAAAAGTTTGTGATTACAATATATCATATGAATGCATAGAATTATTAACCTCTAATTGACTGGTATCGATGGCGTCTGTTGAGTATCACACCTTAAATATCAACAGGCAATACGAATGTGGGATTTATTTTTAATCAAGAAAGTATTATAAGAAGTTATTGTATGTTTGCCGCTGAATAAATTCTAATTATCCATGTGATCCAATAAAAGTTCTAGCTGTGATTAAAAATTGAATAACTCATAACTAGTTGCAGTAAGTTATATAACCTTTTATAGCTTTTTTTTTGTCAACTTAAAATTAGTTCACAGAAGTATATATACATATACACATTAGATTTTTCTTAATATTATTATCTATTACAATAACGTAAAATGGAATATTCACACTTTTTTTATATTTTTCAGAAATATAAATTTTTTTAAGATGACCGAACTGTTTGCATTGGCGAAATGGATTACCAAAGAAGAAGCTGGTACTTACACCGTTGGGGTGCCGACAGATTGGATAAAAAACTTTTCATATGAAGAATTTAAGAAAGATTCTTATGACCCTGACATGACTTATGTTATCGAGTGGAGAAAAGGTAAGAAATCACCTGCTGGATGGCCAGTGTACGATGGTTTGGTGACGGAAGTATCAAGTAAGTATTATTCGATGATGATGTTATTAAAAAAATAATATTACTGAAACTTGTTGATTTTCATTTTAATTTATGAAATCTAATTAAATAGGTAGTATTATTGCTCTGGAAAAAAAGTTCAATTCATATTACCAAGGAGTCCAATCTTCAAACATCACTATCAGTTCGATAGATGAAGATGTCAGTGGAGAAACCCAACAGTCGAGTAAGCCAATCACGGTTGCATCAAGTTCCGCCGAAACGCAATCTAGTAAAAATTTATTTAATTTCTCTTCTGCGACTAAAATTATATATTTTTTTAGTTTATTTAACGCGTAAAAATTCATAAAATGAGATAATAAAAATAACTCTCACAAATATAAATTTCCAAATTAAAAAATAGTACAATACAGAAATTTCCAGCCACTTGCCAATTTTTTGGTGTCATTTGAATAATAAATTAGCGCTAGAATAGCTATGAAAAAAACTACATTCGGATTTTTAACTTCCCGCTAAAAATCTCAGATTTTCAAAAATCGGGAAGTTATTGTTTTCACCCCGTTTTACAAAAATCGAGTTTTCATCAAATCTCGACGTTTGAAGGTCACAGGAAGCTTCCCTGACTATTTTTACGATGATGTCCGTACGTCTGTATGTATGTGTGTGTATGTGTGTGTGTGTGTGTGTGTGTGTGTGTGTGTGTGTGTGTGTGTGTGTGTGTGTGTGTGTGTGTGTGTATGTAAACCTCTTGTAACTTTTGAACGGCTTGACCGATTTGATCGCGGTTGGTGCCATTCGAAAGGGCTTGCCCAAACTTAAATTTCCTGAAAATTTGAACCGACTCGGACCAGAAAATTTCGAGAAAATCCAAAAAAAGTAAAAAAAAAGTTGTTTTTTTTAAATTTTTTTTAAATATCTCCGAATTGGCTGAACGGATCGGTATCAAAATCTAATCAGCCCTTAACCTTAAAAACCCCCATCGATCGCCACCAAAAACGATAGAATCGGTTGATGCGTTCGTGAGATATCGTTGTCGAAAAAAATCGAAAAAAGTGTTTTTTTGTAATAACTTCGAAATTCATAGCTCGATCGATTTAAACTTAAAAATTTTTCATGGAGCTTCAGAAACTGCGTCGATTGCCGCCAAGCGCGTGAAAATGGGTTTATTCATTCAAAAGTTATAGCAGTTTAAAAATTTTAAAAATCGTGTTTTATCAAATTTTGATAAGACTTTTGAGCTCGAAGAGCTCAGAAGCATAAAACAGCTACTTTTTGTTATAGAGTTCTGAAGGACATTTATAATAGATTTGTGGAAAGTAGGAAGGATGGCTATTCTAGTAATAATATAACACTTTGATTATATATATGTCTATATGTAGTTGCAGCTTTATTATGTCTTGTACACAGAACTTCTAGATGTACGTGTTATCGGTACAGAGCTATAGACAAGAGTGAGTATGTCACAATGTAAGAGACTACTCCAGAGGCCTAGTAATTACTTTAAACGTCTAATAGATGGTGCCTCATGTATGAGCAAAGTAAACTATTTCTGACAAGTTCAAAAAACTGCGTCGATTGCCGCCAACCACCTGAAAATCGGTTCATTCATTTAAAAGTTATTGCCGTTTGAAAGTTCAAAAAATTGTGTCTTTAAACTGCTATTAGAGTTTTGAGCTCGAAGAGCTCAAATTGACACAAAAACAAGATTTTTGAGCTCGAAGAGCTCGAAAACGTAATGTGTAGTTTGAAGCGTTTAAGTACAAAATGAGCGGGAAGTTGCAGGGATGGCCTTTAGGGTGAACCGTTTTTCTAATTTTTTTTTTAAATTTTCTTTCTGATTATTTATTTGAAGGACAAATTGTAAAAATTCTTGGATATTTTCTAATTTCAGTATCACAAAAATAGTTGGGAAATTCATTTATTTATTTATTTATTCAGTTTAAGCTCATACAAAGTATTCTAATGTGATTTTTGTTCTATTAGCTGAAAATAGTTTCTCTGCGAAAATTTTGGCGGAGATGAAGAATATGAAACAAGAAATGACTCGTATACGCTCTAAACGAAAGAACAGCGATTCTGAGGAATCCAACTCGGAGACGGAAAATAATCCAGAGCAGGTTTATTGAATAATTTTTAATCAGTTTTGTTCTCTCTTCAAAAAAAAAAAATCAGTGACAAATCAGTAGAATTGCCCTGAAATTAAAATTTGAGATAGTTTACTGATTCGAGACACTTTTCACTGATTAATTTTTAAAAAGTACTAGCAAAAGAATGATACAAGTAAAGGTGCATTATTATTAATTAATATGATACTTTTAGATTGAAATTGGAAGACGAGGAAGTGGGATAAAAGTGACTGATCAACAATGGAGATGTGCTACATCTCAATCTACATGCACTGGTATGGCAACAAGCTTACTCATTGCTGTTTTACCAATGGAAACATTACTTAAAAGTAATAGTAAGGGCGGGAAATCAAGAATTAACAAGGATTCCAATAATGCGGTCCAATTACAACAGATAGATCCCGTTATCCTTGAGGCTATAAAATGTAAAACTAAATAACTTGTCATTGAACTCATTGATAGAATTGATAACGAGTATATACAGAACGATCTTTTATATAGATGTTTCAATGATTATCCTTATGTAGAGTAAATATAATTTAAATTATTTTTTCTGAATCCTCGTTCTCACTTCTATTTGTATTCTTGGTAATACACTACTAAGTTCAATAATATTTAATAAATATATTTTTTCTTTATAGATTCAGTGCAAAAAAAATTAGAAAAACGGTTGACCCTGAAGGCCATCCCTGCAACTTCCCGCTAATTCTATACTAAAGCGCTTAAAAGTAAACTCATGACGTTATAGAGCTCTTCGAGCTCAAAAATATAGTTTATGTTCTTCTGAGCTCTTCGAGCTCAAAAGGCTGTTATGAATTAGAAAGAATAATATTCTTTCGAATTTTAAACTACGAATAATTTCGAAGTTATGTGTAAAAAACCACTATTTTTGATTTCTTTCATTGACGATATCTCATGAACGCATCGACCGATTTTGACGGGCTTGGCAGCAATCAACGGAGTTTTTCAAGTGTAAATAGTTTGATTCAGTCTGACAAAACGATCCAACTAGAAATTTCGAAGTTATGTGTGAAAAACCCAAAAAACCAACATTTTTTGTTTCTTTGCTTGACGATATCTCACGAACAAATCAACCAATTTTGACTGGCTTGGCGGCAATCGACGGAGTTTTTTGAGTGCTAATAATTAGTTACCTTCATCTAAAACGATATAATTAGAAATTTCAAAGTTATGCGCAAAAAACCACTTTTTTCGATTTCTTTCGCCGACGATATCTCCCGAACGAATTGACCGATTTTGACCGGTTTGGCGGCAATCGACGTGGTTTTTGGATGTTCAAAGTTGATTAGATTTTGGAATTGATCGATAAAGCCATTTATAAGTTATTTCGAAAAAACTACATTTTGAAAAATTGTTTTTTGCAGTTTTTTTGAGATTTCTCAAAATCTATCCATCCGAATCAGTCAAAATTCTTAGGAAATCTAAGTTTGAGGGAACTCTTTAAAACGCCGTTTAGTTTGTTCCGATCGGTTTAGCCGTTCAAAAGTTATAAGCGGGTCACATACTTTCACACACACACACACACACACACACACACACACACACACACACACACACACTCGGGGCAGAAGAGATACTGCTACCGGGCGCGTCTCCCCGAGCGAATGGGAGAACGCTCGCTGTCCTTGGATGACACTTAATCTCTTAGTTGATGAGGTACAGCGGGTAGGAGCCAAGCAAAATAACCAAACAAAATAAGCTCCCGTGGACAAAACTCCCCTTTTAATGGGTTGGTCACACTAACTGACCTAGCAAGACGATTGGTTCCTGCTGTAACTCACTGGGAGTATCCGGAAACTGTATCGTATTTTCTGACGATGCAGGCCACGGCTGATGTGAGCTTGCTCTGCCGAGGTGAAGGTTGCAGCAGTGGATCAGGAGCCAGCCACTTCGGGCCTTGATCAGGAAGTACGCAGTGAGTGCTAGAGATCGGAATCTTCACCGCTCCGAGCGAGTCTAGTCCGTCCGTGTATTCCGGGACTGGCTAAGTGTCGGCTAGGCCTCAGGGAACTGGGGTAGGAGTACTATCTCCGCGGGTACACCCGTTCCTAGTTATGGCAACCCGCTCCACTCCGTACGATGCGCTGGTAAATCAAAAAAGTATAAGTAAAAATATGGAAACAAACAAGAGTCAAAACGGGGCTCACGCCCAGCAAGCAGCTATCGTAGCAAGCGCTGAGATGAAGAGGGCACAAGCACTGGAACACCTTGATAAGCTTACTAGAGAGCTGCATGAGTTTGTTAAGTCTAAAGTCAACATCCACAAAGAGATCAAGACGAAGACAACCGGCGTAGTCAACGCCCTTCAAAGGTTCAGAACACTTGATGACGGATGGCAGGCACAACAACGGCAAACTCCCAATGTCACACCGAAGAAGAGCAGACAACCTGCTGCAGACACCGTCGAAGAGATGGACACCGGTGCCGAAGGCGATGGTGAATCTGTAACAGAAGACAGAAGCGACACTGGTGTCAGATCTGGGAAGAGGAAAGACCGTAACTCCCCTGACCCAACGGTCAACCAAGTAATGAAGAAAAAGGACACAAAACCAAGTCCTCCGATAGAAGTGGCGGCACGGAGTGCCAAAAATGAGGAGGTCGACGCGTGGCAAAAAGTAGAATCGAAGAAAAGAAGGCCGGAGCAGGATCACCTCCCAAAGCAATTGCCGAAGGAGCCACGACCGGAACCTAAGCGGAAAAAATCGCGCAAATGGATCAGACCTGACGCGCTGATAATCCGCCCTGCCGAAAAAGAGAAGTATTCCGAGATATTGCGCCGCATAAAGCGTGATGTCCCAGCAGACCAGGTTCGAAATACTGTCGAGAAGATCCGCAGGACAATGACCGGAGATATGCTGATCACGTTGTCAAGGAAAAGTGCTCACAAAGGCCAAGCCTTGCAGAGGACCATCACAGGAATTCTTCAAGACGATGCTAAGGTAGTCTGTAAAGGTCCACAGGAGACCATTGAGATTCGAGACATCGACGAAGAAACGACGAAGGAAGAGATCCAGGCCGCCCTGAAAGAGGAAGTTGGAGATCATGAGATACCTCTGGAAGGAATAAAAATCCGTAAGGCTTTCAGAGGTACGCAGACGGCTGCAGTCACTTTACCTATGACCATCGCGCGAAAATTAGTGGAAGGAACCGGCAAGATTCATGTCGGGTGGGTTAACTGCCGAATCGAAGCGACGACGAGACCTATCCAATGCTTTAAATGCTGGCATTTTGGACATGTTGGGCCCCAATGTAAAAGCCAAGTAGACCGATCTAAACTCTGCATCAGATGTGGACAAAAAGGGCATCGTATCGCGGACTGTAAAAATTCTGCCAAGTGTGCAATATGTGCTGACCAGCAAGAAGCGAAGGACGTGGCTCACGATGCCGTAGGACCTACAGATGCCCGGTATATCAGGAGGCGCTCCAGAAGTTGACGAACAAACAAGCATGAGGATATTGCAGCTCAACCTCAACCATTGTGAAGCAGCGCATGACCTGCTCATGCAATCTGTGCGAGAATTAGAGCTGGACTTGGTAATGATAGCAGAGCCATATAAACACCTGAGTACCCAACCCTGGGAATCTGACAGCACATCCAAAGCTGTCATCTGGTCATGTGGCAAGCTTTCTTTCCAAAATGCAGTCGACAACAGCAATGCCGGCTTTGTAGCAGTATCAGTAGAAGGCATCCGCTTCTATAGCTGCTACGCACCACCTAGCCTCTCCATTGTTGACTTCACTGATTTCCTGGATCGACTAACCGAAGATGCGAAGCAATACCATCCAGTAGCGATAGCCGGAGACTTCAACTCCTGGGCAGTTGACTGGGGCAGCAAACATACAAACGCACGAGGGAAAGCACTACTGGAGGCCTTTACTACACTAGATGTGGTTTTGCTCAACAGTGGTGATACGCCGACCTACACCAAAGGTGACGCAAGCTCAATTGTAGACCTCACTTTTGTCAGTGATAGCCTTGCCAGAGGCGACTGCAACTGGAAAGTGTTGGACATCTACACTGCCAGCGACCATCATGCGATATTCTGGGAAATATCAAGCGACCAGAACCCCAAGAGACCAGTCAAGCAGTCTAACATCGTTGGTTGGAAGGTAAAATCTTTTGACCCAGAAGCATTACTAATAGCCCTCGATGGTGATCCGATCAACACTGGATGTGCAGAAGAACAGACTAAGGACCTGATGAGGAGAGTAACACATGCTTGTGATGCCAGTATGCCTCGTAAACGTGGCATAAATTCGAGACCTTCGGTGCATTGGTGGAACGACCACATCAGCGTCCTCCGTAAAGAGTGTCATAAGAAAAGAAGAATCTCTCAGCGCGGCTATCAACGGCCCAACTCAGTGGAGCTGATCGTAGAGTACAAAAAGGCGCGTCGTGAACTGAATAAAGCCATCAAAGAGAGCAAAAGAAGATGCTGGAAAGAGCTTATATACGAGGTGGATAAAGACGTGTGGGGTAGGCCTTATAAGGTGGTTATGACCCACCTGAAAAAACAACAAATGCCATCACCTACGTGTCCTCAACTTCTTCAGAAAATCGTCACTGCACTGTTTCCACAGCAACGCTACTACGATTACCAGTTGGCGCCAGGCAAATTGGACGACATCCCACCTGTCACTGAAGAAGAACTGCTGGAGGCTTGTAACCGTGTAGGGAATAATAAAGCGCCGGGATTGGACGGAATCCCTAATTTAGCCTTGAAAACCATCATAAAGGCAGCTCCAACATTATTCCTAGACGCTTATAATGCATGCCTCAAGGAGGGGACTTTTCCTCGTAAGTGGAAACAGCAACGATTGGTACTGTTACCTAAAGGGAAGAAACCACCAGAAGAACCGTCATCTTACCGACCACTTTGCATGCTAGATACGGCGGGTAAGATACTTGAGCGCATAATTCATCAACGAATAGATGCAGTAGTCGACCCACTCCTGGCAGACAACCAGTATGGATTTCGGAAAGGACGATCAGCCCTGGACGCGATCAATCTGGTTGTTAGCACGGCCAAAGAAGCGATCGCAGGAACCAGATGGAAGGGTGGCACAAAGAAGTATTGCCTGGTGGCCGCATTAGACATTAAAAACGCCTTCAATTCCGCCAACTGGAACTGCATCATGCAAGCTCTTCGAGAGAAAAACGTTCCAAAATACCTGTGTAGAATAGTGGCCAGCTATTTCACCGATAGAGTTCTTAAATACGACACGAATAATGGTCTAAAAAAGTACGATATTACAGGAGGTGTACCCCAGGGCTCTGTACTTGGTCCACTGCTGTGGAATATCATGTACGATGGCCTATTGAGATTGAAATTGCCAAGAAGTGTAAAACTCGTAGCATATGCAGACGACGTAGCCGTAGTAATCGTCGCTAAACACCTTGACGAAATTAACAACATGTTCGACATCACCTTCGAGCAAGTCCATCGGTGGATGAATACGGTAAACCTGCATCTGGCTACACACAAAACTGAGGCAGTGCTTATATCCAGCAGAAAAGTGTTCGAGACCATCAAGCTGAAAGTCGGCGAACAAGAAATCACATCACAACCTTACATCCGATATTTGGGAGTGATACTTGATGCCCGTCTCAACTTTAAACAGCAAGTGGAACACGTCAGTGCCAAAGCGTCAGTAGTGAGGGCTAGTCTCGCACGATTGATGCCGAACGTCGGAGGGCCAAAGCAGAGCAGGAGACTACTACTATCATCAGTTGTCACATCGGTGCTCACATATGGAATATCCATTTGGGCAGACGCGCTGAAGTTGCAAGAATCATGGAGAAAAGCTGGACCAGTATATCGACTGAGCGCTGTAAGACTAGCCAGTGCATTCCGCACGATATCAGAAGTAGCAGTGTGTGTCATTTCCGGAACTCTGCCGCTTAGAGTTCTAGCTGAGGAAAGACGGAACCTTTACCAACGATAGAGGTCAACCACACTAAGTGCCGAGGAACTCAGAGCTGAAGAACAGCATCGCACGATGGCAATCGCAGTGGGACGCCGCGACAACAGGGAGATGGACACACCGTCTCATACCAAGGATTAACGTTTGGCTTAACCGGAATCACGGCGAGGCCAACTACTATCTGACCCAGATTTTGTCAGGACACGGCTGTTTCCGGGAGTACCTTTATCGCTTTAAGCACGATAATTCCCCAGAGTGTCCGTCTTGCTCAAGAGTTGCTGAAAATGCGAAGCACGTTTTCTTTGAGTGCCCTCGTTTTAACCCACAGCGTGATGAGTTAGAGAAGATCCTGAACAAGAAAATCACACCAGAGTCAATAGTAGAAGAAATGCTGTCATCCGAAGCTGCCTGGAACGCCACAAGCACGTTTACCACCGAAGTGCTTACAGAGCTGCGTTCCATTGAAAGAAAAAGGGCAAATGACAGAAACTAGAAGGAAGGAAAAATAACACCTTAGCCACCAGAAGAAATAGCAGTAGCTAGATCCTCCCCTCACGAAGTAATGCCTGACGGCGGTTTCCATGAGGGATTAGAGGAAAGAAGAAAAGGGGTTTAGGGTTTAGTGGGTAGGGGCGTTAGCGTTGAGTTTTAGTATGACGCTGCGTCGAGTCGCCACATATCTAGGCCGAACAGCTATGCCTGGAATTCGTAAAAAGGATTCCCCCCCCTAATATATAAAAAAAAAAAAAAAAAAAAAAAAAAAAAACACACACACACACACACACACACACTCGGGGCAGAAGAGATACTGCTACCGGGCGCGTCTCCCCGAGCGGATGGGAGAACGCTCGCTGTCCTTGGATGACACTTAATCTCTTAGTTGATGAGGTACAGCGGGTAGGAGCCAAGCAAAATAACCAAACAAAATACGCTCCCGTGGACAAAACTCCCCTTTAATGGGTTGGTCGCACTAACTGACCTAACAAGACGATCGTTCTCTGCTGTGACCCACTGGGAGTGACCGGAACCTGTATCGTAGTTTCCGACGATGCAGGCCACGGCTGATGTGAGCTTGCTCTACCGAGGTGTAAGTTGCAGCAGTGGATCAGGAGCCAGCCACTTCGGGCCTTGATCAGGAAGTACGCAGTGAGTGTTAGAGATCGGAATCTTCACCGCTCCGAGCGAGTCTAGTCCGTCCGTGTATTCCGGGACTGGCTAAGTGTCGGCTAGGCCTCAGGGAACTGGGGTAGGAGTACTATCTCCGAGGGTACACCCGTTCCTAGTTATGGCAACCCGCTCCACTCCGTACGATGCGCTGGTAAATCAAAAAAGAATGAGTAAGTTACAGGAAACAAACATGAATAGAAACGGGCTTCATGCTCAACAAGCAGCGATTGAAGCAAGCGCTGACATGAAGAGAACGCAAGCGTTGGAGCGCCTTGAGAAGCTAACCATTGAGCTGCAAGAGTTTGTCCAAACTAAGGTCAATATCCACGAGGAGATAAAGTCCAAGACAACCGGTGTGGTCAATGCTCTTGGAAGATTCAAGAAACTGGACGAGGAATGGCAGTCATCACGACGCCGCATGGAAACTGAAAATGAGACGGAAGAAGCAATGGACACTGGAGCCGACGGTGACGGTGAATCTGCTGCTGAGGACAAGGGTGAAACTGACACAAGGTCTGGAAAGAGAAAGGACCGAGATTCGCCAGAGTCAACCGACAAAGTCACAAAGAAGAAGGACTTGAAAAAAAGCCCTCTCCAACGACTGGCAGGGCAGGGCGACGAACCCAAGAAGACGACTGACTGGGAAAAAGTACAGTCTAAGAAGGAGAAGAGAAGGCTAGCTAGAGAGCAACTCTCAAAACAGCCGCCGAAGGAGCCCAGGCCAGAGCCTAAGCAGAAAAAACTACGCAAATGTATCAGACCCGACGCACTGATCATCCGCCCGGCCGAGAAAACAAAGTATGCCGAGATTCTGCGTCGTATAAAGCAGGACGTCCCAGATGAGCAGGTTCGTTCAACTGTGGATAAGATCAACAAGACCAGCAGTGGGGACTTGTTGATCACGATTTCGAGGAAGAGCACTGACAAAGGCCAAGGTCTGCAAAAGACGATCGCGGACATCCTTAAGGAGGAGGCCAAGGTGATTTGCAAGGGGCCACAGGAGACCATCGAGATCCGAGATGTCGATGACGACACGACGAAAGAGCATATTCAGATCGCTCTAAAGAGGGAAGCTGGAGAAAGTTGTGAAATCCTACTAGAGGCAATCAAGATCCGTAAAGCCTTTAGGGGTACACAGACAGCCACAGTGTCACTACCAGCAGCTGCAGCACAAAAGTTACTGGAGGGAAACTGCAAAATAAGGATAGGCTGGTCTAATTGCCGAATGAGAGCAACGAAGAGACCCATACAATGCTTCAAATGCTGGCACTTTGGGCACTTCGGATCGCAGTGCAAAAGCGAAGTCGACCGGTCTAAACTCTGCATAAGGTGCGGAAAAGAAGGACACAAAATTGCTGATTGTAAAAATCCAGCTAAATGTGCACTGTGCTTTGAACGGCACGACGTAGAAAAGGCGGCTCACCATGCAGGCACGAACAGATGCCCCATCTTCCAAGAAGCGCTCCAGAAGATAACGAAGCCAAGAACATGAAGATAGTGCAGCTCAACCTCAATCATTGTGAGGCTGCGCATG
The DNA here is from genome assembly GCF_020080835.1 of Cotesia glomerata. NCBI lineage: Eukaryota > Metazoa > Arthropoda > Insecta > Hymenoptera > Braconidae > Cotesia > Cotesia glomerata. The sequence continues at coordinate 221,391 of NW_025401775.1, forward strand.
ACCTGCTCATGCAAACTGTGCGCGAATTAGAGGCAGATGTAGCACTTATAAGTGAGCCTTATAGACATCTGAGTAACCAACCCTGGGAATCTGACAGCACTAACAAAGCCGTCATCTGGTCCTGCGGTAAATGTCCTTTTCAGAGAACAGTCAACAATAAAGAAGCTGGCTTCGTAGCAGCATGGGTAGATGGCATCCGCTTCTACAGTTGCTATGCACCACCTAGTCTCTCTAATGACCATTTTGAAGACTTCCTTGATCGGCTAACTGAGGACGCAAGAAAACACTTTCCCGTGGCAATAGCTGGTGACTTCAATTCGTGGGCAACAGACTGGGGCAGCAAGTTCACTAATACACGTGGAAAAGCACTTCTCGAGGCAATGGCCACTCTGGACGTGATCCTTCTTAATACCGGTGACACGCCAACGTATACTAAAGGAGAGGCAAACTCAACTGTCGACCTTACATTTGTCAGCAGTTGCTTAGCTCGAAGAGGTTTTTCTTGGAAAGTATTGAACATCTATACAGCCAGCGACCATAGTGCGATACTATGGGAAATATCAACTGGCCAGAAACTAACAAGAGACAACAGGAGCGCTAGCGCGGTTGGGTGGAAAGTTAAGTCTCTCGACCCTACTGCTTTAGTAGTAGCCTTAGACTGCAATCCGATCATCGTAGAAACTGCTGAAGAGAAGACCAAGGACCTAATGAGAAGAATCACCCAGGCTTGCGACGCTAGTATGTCTCGGAAACGTCGCATAAATTCAAGACCTTCAATGCACTGGTGGAACGATCACATTAGCATTCTACGCTCAAAGTGTCTTAAAAAAAGAAGAAAGTCTCAGCGTGGCTACAGACGATCTAACTCCGCAGAGCTGTTGGCAGAGTATAAAAAGGCCCGTCGAGAACTGAACAGAGCCATCAAAGAAAGCAAAAGACGTTGCTGGAAGGAACTGGTCGCAGAAGTTGAGAAAGATCCATGGGGCAGACCGTATAAGGTGGTTATGACCCACTTGAAATGCCAACCAATGCCATCACCTACGTGTCCACAACTCCTAGAGAAGATTGTTACTACGTTGTTTCCCCAACAGCTGGTATTTACCTGCAAGTTGGAGCAGCTCAATTCTGAAGACATCCCAACTATCACGTTGGACGAGTTGATAGAGGCAGGAAATCGAGTAGGGAATAATAAGGCGCCGGGATTGGACGGAATTCCTAATATTGCTCTAAAATCAATCCTTAGGGCAGCACCAACATTATTCCTGGATGTTTACGATACATGCCTGAAGGAAGGGACTTTTCCCCAGAAGTGGAAACAGCAACGGCTAGTGTTACTTCCGAAGGGGAAAAAGCCGCCGGAAGAACCGTCATCCTACCGACCACTCTGCATGTTAGACACGGCCGGCAAGATATTCGAGCGCATAATTCATCAGAGAATAGAGGCTTTAGTCGATCCACTCCTAGCAGAGAACCAGTTTGGTTTCCGAAAAGGACGGTCAACTCTGGATGCTATCAAATTGGTTGTTGATATAGCCAAGGATGCAATCGCCGGAACGAGATGGAAAGGTGGAAAGAAGAAATACTGCTTGATGGCTGCTTTGGACATCAAGAATGCCTTCAACTCCGCTAACTGGGACTGCGTTATGCGGGCTCTAGAAGAAAAAAACATACCAGGATACCTTCGCAGAATAGTAGCGAGCTACTTCACGAACAGGCTCCTGAAATATGACACGACGAATGGTACGGAAGTGTACGAAATCTCCGGAGGAGTGCCACAGGGATCAGTCTTAGGTCCTCTGCTATGGAACATCATGTATGATGGCCTCCTGAGAATAGCATTGCCTACGGGAGTCAAACTTGTAGCATATGCGGATGACGTAGCTGTCGTGATTGTCGCAAAGCACCTCGAAGAGATAGAAATGGCATTTGATATTACATTCAGACGAGTCAATTTGTGGATGGACATGATGAACTTGCAACTAGCCAAGCATAAAACCGAGGCAGTGCTCATCACCAGCAGAAAAACGGTAGAAACCATCAAGTTGAGGGTCGGAGAACAAGAAATCACATCACAACCATTTATCCGTTATCTGGGAGTGATGCTGGATGCACGACTCAACTTCAAACAGCAGGTGGAACATGTCAGTGCCAAAGCGTCAGTAGTGAGGGCTAGTCTCGCACGGCTGATGCCTAACATCGGAGGCCCAATGCAGAGCAGGAGGCTACTATTGTCATCAGTAGTCACATCAGTGCTCATTTACGGAATATCCATTTGGGCTGATGCACTGGAAACCCAAGAATCATGGAGAAAAGCTGGACCAATATACTGACTGAGTGCCCTACGAGTAGCTAGTGCCTTCCGCACTATATCAGAAGAAGCAGTGTGCGTCATTGCTGGAACCCTACCTCTTAGAGTTCTAGCAGAGGAAAGACGGGCCCTTTACCAACGAAAAAGGTCAACTGCACTGAGCCCGGAAGAACTTAGAATTGAAGAACGGCAGAAGAGCATAGGCCGATGGCAACTACAATGGGATGCTGCAGAGAAGGGTAGGTGGACGCACCGTCTCATACCTCGGGTCGACATTTGGCTTAACCGGAATCACGGTGAGGTCAATTACTATCTTACGCAGATGTTGTCGGGACATGGGTGTTTTCGAGAGTATCTACACCGCTTTAAGCACGATGACTCTTCGGAGTGCCCGTCCTGCCCAGGAGCTGCTGAAGACGCGGAGCACGTCTTCTTTGTATGTCCTCGTTTCGATCCACAGCGTGAAGAACTGGAGAGGATCCTGAACCAGAGAATGCAACCAGATTCACTAGTAGAAGCAATGTTGTCATCAGAAGCTGCCTGGAACGCTACCAACACGTTTGCAACAGAAGTCCTTAAAGGCTTGCGTTCTACCGAAAGAAAAAGAGCAAATAGCAGAAGATAGAAGGAAGATAGTGAACACCTTAGCCACCAGAAGGAAGAGCAGTAGCTAGATCCTCCCTTCACGAAGTAATGCCTGACGGCGGTTTCCATGAGGGATTAGAGGAAAGAAGGAAAAGGGGTTTAGGGTTTAGTGGGTAGGGGCGTTAGTGTCGAGTTAGTATGACGCTGCGTCGAGTCGCCACATATCCAGGCCAAACAGCTATGCCTAGAATCCGTAAAAAGGATTCCCCACCCAACAAAAAAAAAAAACACACACACACACACACACACACACACACACACACACACATACAGACATAGTGACAACATCGCGGGGGCACTCAGGGAAGCTTCCTGTACTCTCAAAACGTCGAGATTTGATGAAAACCCAATTTTTGCAAAACGGGGTAAAACCAATAACTTCCCGATTTTTGAAAATCTTCGATTTTCTTAGCGGGAAGTTAAAAATTTAAAAAGACTTATAGCGTTACGATTATCAACACAGCCATTAACAATAAATTGACTGCTTTGAGAAGTAAAGCGAGACCTAGAACAACAACATAAGCTATTGAAAAATAGAGTTACTTTTTATGTAATTTTCAATGTCTGAAAAGTTTGTCACAGGGTTTTTATTCACTGTGTGCGTCCCTCCCTGCGCCTAAAATTGGCAACAGATCCACACTCTGTGTGCCTCAATTTTATCATTTTGTATTAATTTATATATTGAATTTATTATTATTATTATTATTTATATTTGGAATTTTAATATTATTATTATTAAATTAAGAATTAATTGTACTTTTATTCCAGGTATTTATATCGAATTATTTATAATTCATTATTATTACTATTGTTATTATAATTTGTATCTATCGCCGTAAATCATAGTTATAGTATCTGGTTTTATTATCATAGCCCTGATAGCCAGCGCTTTCTCAGTAAGTGTTGACTTCCAGCAGTTACGGTTAATTTATACATCAAGTTGGCGGTAAGTGTTCACTCAACAACAGTTGTAAGCAAATTGACGAAAATCTACCACCGCAACTTGAATACAAGTTATCAATCAAACTTGTAGTTAAATTTCCTTTAAAATTTACTACAATTTGACGGAAATACTTGTACAGCAAGTTTTGACGTCGATTTGCAGAGTAAGTTATAGGTAACTTATAGGTAATCGCTTGCTTTGCCAACTTTTTCCGTCAAGTTTGCTTCAAATTGCGGACGTAGATTGACAGTAAGTTATAGGTAAGGTGGCTATCAGGGAGCCTTTACTCGCACGGGTGAAGTCCTGTATTATCGATCGCGAGCTAAAGGTTTATTAAATTGGGGAAAACGGCTAAGGAGTGTGGATATGGTGCCTTGGTTTGAGTTTCCTTTGTGGTGAGTACTCACAAGTTGAGCCATTTTATTGTCCGCACACCGCTGTCTCCTGGCTTAGATAATTCGTTCTTTTTACGTTTAATTAAATTCACTTTCGATTAATCGGGTCGATCCCGTAGCGAGTAAGGGTTATCAATAGGAAATATTTATACCCGTCCTGAAAGCCGCGTGTTGGGTCCTCGATACGGCCAGCATTTCTAGATTAAAACATTACGTCATATTCATTATTGCGATAATTATTTTGAGCGCAATATAGTTTGATTTGCGAGCAACATTGCTAACTTTTAATTGTTATTAGGTTTATTATTTTGCGTTATTTATACGTAATATTGATAAATATTGATTGCCACCGCAGATATTATTTCGTGAGCAAATCGTATTTAATATTATTTGATTTGGGTTATTGTTAAGATTATTATCTAATTGCGATTATTGTTATTCTCGAACGCAATATTATAAATTAAGTTAAAGAAAAAGTTATATGTATTGACTAAAATTCCATAAAGGATTTATTTTGTTACTTAGAAAAGATATTTAGTTTTAAGTAACAACGCTTATAAATAAATAATTTATTTTTATTAATGTTTACCGATTTAATAACAATTATTTTATGTAAGTTAATTCCCGGAATCTGTTCCTTTAGTTTACATTCCTCTTTAATTAAATGATTTGAGATATTATTTATTATTAATTACTTACTATTTTTGATTATAAATTATATATTAATCCTGACAATAAGTCTTTCGTAATTTATTTTTCATTCGCATTCATTTGAATCGTTGATTGATCGTCCGGCGAGGCCCCTGGCATTTTTATTAATTTTGGTAATTTTTCGATAAAATTACCTGGCGTCCTTTTCGTGCACTAACCCAGCCTGAGGAGTTTCGGGCTGATTTTTATTATTATTTATTAAAAAGGGCGAGCGTAAATACCCTACCCAGCCGGTATCTCCGCCTCCGGTAAAAATTTTGTTAAAATTTGGGGAAAAGTATTGTTACAAGTTATAAAAAACCTATAAAAAACCTATAAAAAACCGAGTGTGTATTTACCGTAAGCAGAACGGTATTTTGAGGTTACAAATTTTTTTTCAAATTTATTTGGATTTCTTATTTATATGATGTTTTATATAATGGTAATAGTAGTAAATACTCTTTATTACACGTATTAATAAATTACTGCAGTTAATATGCGACCACCGAGATTTATGAATTATGAATAAAAAACTTTGACTGAATAATTTTTTTTATATTTGAAATCACACTGGACATACAACTGGGTACTTTATAAATAAATTTTAATAATAATAGTGCGATCACTAGATTAATTACAAATAATTCAATGGACAAATGTGACCGACCAAATTTATCAAATTAGAAAACTATTAAACACTCTTCCGAAAATTTGACATAAAAAATTTACCGTAAAAAATTGTAAAACCAAAAGTCATTTATTCTTATCAAGACCTTTATGATGATACCAAACTAAACCATAAATTCTTATATCCCGTTATTGCCTTTTTCGGTCATATTTTTGATGCTAGTGTATTTATTTCAAGTGGATGGTGTTATTCCATCTTCACTAATTTTAAGGACAAATCGTCCCGCGAGATAGGTCGATGGGTAACCATCAAACTTGAACACTAGTTAGCTGGTAAATGCTAGTATCTGTTCAGTTTGATTTTTAAGTATTAACGACGGACAGCCACTGAGAATAAAGAGCATTTTTGAAAAAATCCATGTAAAATTGACCAAGCCAGGAATCGAACCTGGATCTCCCCGATAACATGTCAGGATGCTTTTACCTTTAAGCTACCGGGTCATTCTTCACTTATTCTCTCTTGGTATACTCTTAACGCTCAGTAGGCTGCTAATGCTCACTTTACCCCCTCCCTTGAAACTCTATACTGCGATGGTAGTTGTAGTATTTTTCTGTTTCGATTATTAGGCGCTTTAATTTTTAACTTTATTAATTTTTCTCAACCGTGACAATTACGGTTGGCAAGAACGGGATATAAGAATTGTAATTGTCACGGTTGAGAAAAATTAATAAAGTTAAAAACCATAAATATTCTTTTAAAAAAAATAATATGCTTGTCACAAAAATTTCCTTTCTCTCTTAATTGTTTAAGTCATAAATAGCTATCGCTAAGAAATATATACATTTACAATAAATAAATTTACATACATAAAACACAATAGGGGTGAACCAAATAACCAAATTATAGCTTTGCCTGAAAAAATTCATTTATTTATGAATTTTTAATATTGCGCGGGAAAAGTTCAAATTTTAAGTTAAAAATGTACAAGTATTTTATGAATACAACAAATTTTATAGAATAAATTATCATACAATCTTCCATGTGTATGTTTGAAAAATATTTTTTTAATTAATTTTCTTTATTAACCAGTTTAAATACACAACAGACTAAACATTGTTTGAGTCCTACTTTCTTCGGATAAATCAGCTGTTTATTGTCCGGGGAATTCTCATTGAAAATAATGTTCATACTATAATCTCATAGTTGTTGCCTGTAGATGGCACTATCGTCAATTGAGCGGGTTTCAAATAATCTTAATCTCCTGATAATACGTAACACAATTATGTGTTTGATACATTGAGTCACATACTAACAACAATATCATAATAACAATAAATAATATTGATAATCATAATAACAATAACAATAAAAGTAACTATAATAGTGAAAGTAATGATATCGGTAATAATAATAAATTGATGTAAACAATAACAGCAATAATAATACTTATCATTATCATTATTATTACTAAAATAATTGTTATTTTTATAAAATTCATGTGTACTGCAGTATTAAATCTAAATTGAAAAATTTTGTTATATTACAAAAATGTTAAAATTTTCTTCGTAAATGTAAGAAATGTATAATTTTCATCGATAATTTAGTCTACCAATTTAAAACGGAGGCGTTTACGCGGATTAGTAACTTTAAATTTTTGGAGTTTACTCCTTAAGAATCGATTTTGATATATAAGGCGCCCGGTATGAGAAAAATATGAGGGGTAAAATCTACTGATGAATGACCTCGTTACTTTTTTGGTGCGCAACCTCTATTCTGCGCGAATTTTCTCTTTTTAGGCGCGAGCATTCAAACGTTCACGGGGTATGTTGTGGGTCAGCTTACGCATTAAGTATATACCTATATATGTTATTAGTTATTAGTAATAACGTATTATTATATTAAATATATAGGTATATAATAGGGTGTGCCAAAATGTAACATCCTTGATGGACCTCTTAAAATTGGAATTTTGAGTTCCGCTTTTAACAGGAGTTGTGTTTGGGCATTTCCTGGCAAGTTTTGGGCGTAAAGAATTTATTTGATTTTTATAGAATTTTTTATCAGGAGTTTCGTTCGGCCATTTTTGCTGAAATTTAAAAATTTCAAAATTTAACCGACCAAAAATCCTGTTAAAAAATTCTATAAAAATCAGATAAATCTTTTACGCCCAAAATTTGTCAGTAAATGCCTAAACACAACTCTTGTTAAAAGCGGAACTCAAAATTCCAATTTTAAGAGGTCCATCAAGGAAGTTACATTTTGGCACACCTTAGTAAATAATATATAAGCCACGCGCATTAATTCAAATAGGTATTCAAGTTTATAGTTGAATTGAAAATTGTATAAATTCGGCCATTTCTAAAGTCTAAATGTTGAAAATCTAAAATTATGCCCTTTGTCAAATTTACAAAACCTCAAAAAGAATATAACGCCAAGTGTACATTGAGTGTAAAGTAAAAAATGACAAAGAAAAAAATCCGCGAATTTTCGAAAAAGAACATCTAAAAAGGCAGTCACTTAAAAATAAACAATTCAAATAAAATGCTGCATTAATAAAATAATGCCAATCTGACATAAGCTAATTGATGAAAATGATTCTAAAGAATAATTCAAAGTAACAAATAAACGAAAAAAAATATTGAAATTTGAAAAGATTGTCATTTCTCAAACAATATTATTTTAAATATTGAATTTCCATAAAATTGAAAATCGTAAAAATGTTGCCGTTTTAGAATTTAGAAAAGCAATTTTAGCTGATACTTAGCCTAGCATTACGTAAAATTAGCCGAATCAAAATTTTCAAATAATTAAAAATTCCGATTCAAATAATCATTTGTCGTGTTCGGCTTACAAAACCTACCCCGGGGCAGTGAATACAAAAGCATTTGATTGGACCTCTAATTTTAATTTTTAAATCTTGAAAACTTCCGATCTAGTCAGCTGCTATTCGTTTGTTTTACCCCGGGGTAGGTTTAATAAGCCGAATACGATAATAAATGTATTTACTTTCAATTGCATATTGTATTAGTTAACCTGATATTAACTTACAACAACTGTCAACTTGCGGAGGTTTTATCGTAAATTTTATATTTTATTTATAATTGATATAAATATAAATTTATATCAATTGATATTTATTTCAAAATTGAGAAAATTATACTCAATGAATAAAAATCAATCTATAGATGTGTCATGCATACTCTAAGTAATATAAGAAATACATTCATTTACCCTTAATCACTAATCTATTTATTTTATAATCGTTCGTAAGGAGTAAACTTCAGTCGTGCGTCGGAGCTGACACACACATTTTTTTTAATGCTACTAGCTACTATGAGAAAAGAAAACTTTAATTTTTTTATCCAGAATTAAGCTTTAAAATCAAAGAACGAACGACTTTTCATATGGTTATAGCTTTGCCTGAAAAAATTCATTTATTTATGAATTTTTACTATTGCGCGGGAAAAGTTCAAATTTTAAGTTAAAAGTGTGCAAGTACTTTATGAATACAAAAAATTTTATGAAATAAATCATCATACAACAATTGACGCTCTCTGTATTGGACCTCTCTGTATTTGATCGCTTTCTGTATTTGACCACATTCTTCCTCTGTATTTGACGATTTTAAACAGCTCTTATGGACAAGGACGAGTCAAATACAGAGGATAGTCCTGTGCGGGCGAGTCAAGTACAGAGAGCGTTGACTGAACCTTTTATGTGTATGTTTGAAATATATTTTTTTAATCAAATTTAATTTATTAACCAGTCTAAATACATAACAGACTAAACATTGTTTGAGTTCTACTTTCTTCGGATAAACCAGCTGTTCAGTGTCTGGGGAATTCTCATTGAAGAGAGTGTACATTCTATAATCTCATGGTTGTTGCCTGTAGATCGCACTGTCATTCAATTAAGCGGATTGCAAACAGTCTTAATTTAAATAATCTTAATCTCTTAATAATACGTAACAATACGTAATAATACGTAACGGTATTAATAAATTGATGTAAACAATAATAGCAATAATAATACTGAACATTATCATTATTATTACTAAAATAATTGGAATTTTTAATCAATTCACGTGTATCGCAGTATTAAATCTAGATTAAAAAATTTTTTTTTTTACGAAAATGTTAAAATTTTCTCTGTAAATGTAAAAAATGTATTATTTTCATCGATAATTTAGTCTACCAATTTAAAACGGAGGCGTTTACGCGGATTAGTAACTTAAAATTTTTTAATGCTACTAGCTACTATGAGAAAAGAAAACTTTAATGTTTTTATCAGGATTTGAGCTCTAAAATTTACACTATTATTATGGGTACCTTCAGATATGATGATGTTCAGGTGTAATGCCATATTTTAAAAACGCATAAAAAGCGTGGCTCTGACTTTTTTTTTTAATTAATTTTTCTGATTGTTTGATCACTCATTCAAAGCCGCTAAATGATTTGGCATTTCTTTTACATACACTGTACATAGAATCAAGGGTCGAAGGTTTACTAGATAAAACATAGCACACTTATGTCTTTAAGTTACAAGTGTAATGTAGAGGTGAGCAAAAAATGACACTTAACAAAAAGATATGAAATCCGAACAAAAACAGTTTCACTGTAAAAAATTGCGCCAAGTCCACGTTCATAAAACTCATCTCAATAACATTTGTACTTTACAAAAAAAATTAGATTCGTTTCAATAATTTTCATTCTCTACAAAAAGATGTGAAATACAAAAAAATACCAAGAAACCGTCATAATGTTGAAAAAATTGAAAAACAATTTGTTGAAAATTAAAAAATTATGAAAACAATTTTTTATCGTACTTGGCGCGCGTCATTGAGTACCCCAAATTTTTTCAGGATAAATAATGAACATCCTTTTCATGTTGAGTAATTTATAAGTAAGTCAACCTGCACGTTGATATACGTCAATACGCATGCATACGTTGGGTCGGTTGCATTGTGAGAATTGTGTTTACTAAAAAGTAAAACATATGGCCGACTAAATTGGGAAAATGCGGTGTGAATACCAATTAAAAAATATTAATTACAATTAAACGAAGAAATACCAAGCTCTGATATAGCATAGGGTCCTTCATTGAAAATTAATGACAAAGCTGAAAAAAAATGAATCCAATAATTTTATATAATTTCCGATTTCTTGACCACACCACCATATTGTCAGTTGTTTCCACTAAAGATCTAAAAAACATTTTAAAAACGGGTTTATCCACTAAAACTGATAATTAATACACTAAGCGGTGTTATTTTTAATGAGTTCAGTATACTTGACTAATGTAAATCTGTATAAATATATATATACATTCAAGCAAAATCGATTTTTCTTCAGTAGAAATTCTTCCGAAAAAATTTGGGGTACTCAATGACGCGCGCCAAGTACGATAAAAAATTTTTTTCATAATTTTTTAATTTTCAACAAATTGTTTTTCAATTTTTTCAACATTATGACGGTTTCTTGGTATTTTTTTGTATTTCACATCTTTTTGTAGAGAATGAAAATTATTGAAACGAATCTAATTTTTTTTGTAAAGTACAAATGTTATTGAGATGAGTTTTATGAACGTGGACTTGGCGCAATTTTTTACAGTGAAACTGTTTTTGTTCGGATTACTAATAATTTAATAATTATAAATTATTTTAAATAACAACACTTATGTAAACATAATATTACTACGTAAACATATTTATATTTTTATTTTATATAGGTTAGAAACTTACAATTGTGCATGCGGTCAATTACTGGTGTTTTGAAAAATAGCAGGTTCCAATAGATGACCGAAGTCATTTATTGATGGTACAACGGTGTTTTATTGTGCCAGTATCTGACCGGTCGTTGAATTGGTATTTATTTGATTGTTTTTGTCAAATCTTATTGAGAGATTTGTTAAGAAACTATTAAAGACTACTTCAGAATTTAATTTGGCAAGATTAACCTAATAGAAAATTTTTTGTTAACTAAAACATGTAGTCGCCTCTCGGATACTCTACTATAGTATTTGACCGATTTGAGTCAGATTAATGGTGAAAAATTTTCATGAATTATTTTCGATGTTCTAAAAATTAAATAAAATCTGGAATACCTATTTATTTTAATGATTATAAGTTCAACAATAGTTAAAAATAAATTTCAGGGTCATAAAAAATGCAGTTAATAATAATTTTCGGACTTTTTTATGAAAGCGGTCAACTACTGGTGCCCGGTCAACTACTGGAACATTTACCTTAGTCAAAAACTTTTTTTCTTTAATTACATTAATTCAATTAAAATTTGTATTTCTAAATATTTACGGTGAATTTCATACTTGTACGACAAAATTCAAGTGGTGAGTAAATTATTAACTAATATTATATTAATATGAAAGGATATTTTATCTGTATTCCTTAAGGAAGTATGACCGTGAAAAGTATATTTAAAGAAAATTATTAATATATTTGTTTTAAAAAAAAAATAAATTCCATAATTTTCGTTAAATATGCTTTTCGCGATCGTACGACCTTTCTAATTTAAACGTTTGTAAACTTATTAAAGACCATAAATAACAAATACATGAATTTTTTCTTTATAACAAGCATCGAACATCGAATTACATCAAAGTAGAGTTTTTTAAGTGTGACTACAAAAGTACTTAAAACTACTGATAACTTCAGTTGTTTGTATGTTGAAGATAACACTAAAATTCATAAAACGTTGGGCTACAAGGAACTCCTATGTGAAACTCATTACGTGCATTGCATCATTTGATGATTAAACGTCTTATTAAATCCATTAGATAATGAGTAGGTTAAATCAGGAAGTTCTGTGTGAATCTCATTCCGTGTATTAAATCGGTCAATAGGCATTGTCAAATAGGTACCGATTGAAAAAGTTTGCATTTCATCGTGAAAATCCTGCTATAGACCGATATGTTTAATTGAGTTATTTAACAGAAATACCTGATCCAATCGATAAAACGATAAAACAGACTAAATCAGGAACTCCTGAGTAAATCTAGTTCCGTTTATTGTATAGTTCTATTAGTATTTTCATATAGGTACCAATTAAAACCTTGCAGTAGCTCATGGAAATCCTGTTTAGGATCAATAAGTTAAATTGTATATTCTAACGGAAACGCCTGATCCAATTTAATGGGATCATGAGCTAGTTTCAATCCGGAAGTCCAATGTGAATCTCACTGTGTGTAAGAATTAAAAAATGTAAGAAAATCCTGTCAACGACTACAAATTTTAGTTATATATTCTATCAGGAATGTCTTATTGAAGCTTTTAAGTAATGTTGTGGTTTTTATAAGGATGCTCCATTTCCATAGACATTATCATTTTACACTGGATATCCACGTAGAAAATCTTTGTAGTCCGATTGAATCTTTCTCTTTTGCAACCGGTATAAGTTTTTATAAGGATTTACCACGACAAAAGCACAATCAATTCCAACCAATTTTATTTTTAATGGAAGTTATGGGACATTTTCAACAGGGTATTCAACCCTCTGGAAAAATTATAAATATTAGTCCAACAGTCACGGGAGTGGGGACTTATTTTAGGAAATTTTTTTTTCATTTCGAATCTTCTTTTAAAATTGAGAAATCTTCATTAGTTATTGAGATATATGCAAAAAACTAAACCCCTTTTTTTTTAGTTAATTGTTGATAACTTTTATAATTTTTGCAAGCGGAACTTTTTTAAAAATCTCCGAATTCCGAATTGAATGACACCTCAAACATAATTTTCGGAGATTGTTGAAAAAAGTTGACCTAAACGGCACTCGTTGACTAGACTATAGGCTATCAGTTTATAAAGACGTAAAAGTACTTACGGCCGTATAGCTTAGGGGATAGTCGTCGCTTTCCATACGTTAGGTCGTAGGTTCGAATCTCGATTAGGGCACTTGCGATATTTATAACTTAGAATTGTCTGACGTTTGTGATTATGTTTCTTCGTTTCTAAGTTCCTTGATTTTCTCGAAAATAAATCCTTAGTATTTAATTATAAAATCGCAGATTTCTTAAAATTTAATGGGTCTGAATTTTTGACTCGGGTATGGTACATTAAGCGAGTTTTCAGCACTACTATACTATAAATATGCTGTGGAAACACTGTGGAAACAGCGTGGAAATACCGTGGAAACATAGCAGAATTACTATGGAACTGCTATGGGTTCATCGTGGACAAATAGAACAAATCCACGGTATTCCCACAGTGAGTCTACCGAGTCTCCATAGTATTTCCACGGTGGTCCGGAAGTTGCGAGGGTAATAAATTCTTTCGTTAACCTTAAAATACAGCGTCGATTGCCATAAACCCATCAAAATCGGTAAATTTGTTCGTGAGATATCGTCTACGAATGAAATCGCGAAAAGTAGTTTTTTGCACATAACTTCGAAGTTTCTCGTTGGATCGTTTTTCATGAGAGGAATTAATTATTAGACCGCAAAAAACTACGTCGATTGCTACCAAGATCGTCGTAATCGGTCAATTCGTTTGCGAGATATAGTCAACGAAAGAATTTCAAAAAAGTGATTTTTTGGGTTTTTTGCACATAATGTTAAAATTCCTTGTTGGGTCGTTTTTTATAAGAAAAAAATTAATTATTAGACCGTAAAATATCACGTCGATTGCCACCAAGCCCGTCAAGATTGGTTGTTTCATTCATAAGTTATCGTTGAAAAAAAAAAAAAATTTTTAAAAATATGTTGGAATTACTTCGAAATTTTAGATCTGATTCAATTGTTATTAAAAAACCCTTAGATTCAAAAAACTGATTATTCTTTGTAACTGTTAACAGTCTTTTGAACTCGAAGAGCTCAAAAACGTCATAAGTTTACTTTTAAGCATTTTAGGATAGAATTAGCGGGAAGTTGCAGGGATGGCCTTTAGGGTCAACCGTTTTCCTAATTTTTTTTGTTGGTTTAATGAAGTATATTACTTACACTAGAAGAGACTTTGACAGAGATTCTTTGGTATCTCAGAATTTAAAGAGCTGAAATTATGAAAGTTCTTGGAAAATACAAAGAAAAATCGATTGACCAAGCATCGCAGTGATATTAGTAAAATAATTATTTCTTAATAATCTTACTAGTAATCAATAAAATAAATATATATATACGCAGTTAAAAAAAAATATATAATTTAAACAAAAGTAATTAACTCATTTATCGTTTTATTCTAGTAAATTTATTTGAACTCATTTTTAATCAATTAAAAACACTTATCTATATAAATAAATATTAGATAAAAATTTTCAATCTAAAAAACCGATTTTATAATGTATTTTTTTCATTTCTTTAATTAAAATTAATTAGTAATTATTAATTCTTTTTTACTAAATAGTATATTACAGCCCTTGGAAAATAAAATAAAAAAAGCCTCAGATCACATGTTTGTCTTTATTACATGTGATCTGAGGCTCTTTTTATTTTACTTCCCAAGGGGTGTGATATACTATTATTAAATTAGTATCTTATGGATCTAGAAAGTATAATTTATATAATATAGTGTATATTTATAAATGCGCTACTAGTAGCTGCAATACATCAAAATTGAAAGGGCTACTGCTGCTTTTAGCTCATTTAGGAATGTACCCGTAGTAATTATTTTAATTGTAATTGCCGCTATTTTCCACCAATCAGGTTTACATTACTGAATGAATAGGCTACAACTACCGAAACTTATTTAAAAAAATTAAAAAAAAAATATTACCGGATTAATAAATTCAATCATAAAAGTCTCGCTAATTATCCGGTTGTATTCTATTTAAAAAAAAAAACAAAACAATTAATTTATCCGGACAAATAATTATAAATTATCAATACAGTAACTGTATTTATAGTGACTGCGATTAAATTAATAATAGTTAAATAAAGTAAAATAAATAAAATGGAACAAGGTGGTCGTCCAAAGCACAACTATTGGGAAGAAGGAGGTTTTGAAAGCATTCGATAAAACGGTAAATTAGTAGCTTCTTGTTTAGAATGTAAACAAATAATAAATAATACTGCTGAGCAAAGATTAAAAAGTCACAGGTAAGACTAATAATTTTTTAAACTAACTTTTTAAAATTTTAATTTTATAATAATTAATTTAGTAATTAAGAGCAGTCAGTCAAGCCAGTGTAAAGTTTAACTAAAATAGTAAAATGTTGATAAATTTAATTCGACTTTATTTTTTATAGAAAAAAGTGTAAATGGGAGAATGAAAGTTCTAATTGTAACAGTGATGGTGATGATAATGATTCTGTGATTCAACATTCATCAAAAAAGCGCAAAGAGCGATCTGGAAGCTATGATATAAATAATAATTCTTCTACTTGTGAAATTGCTAATAAAATTAGTACACCATCAACATCTAAACCAAAGAAGACTACACAAAAAATAAATGCATTTGTTGATAAAATAAGTGAATGTGAACTTTTAAAGTTAGATGAAAGCTTAAGCTACTTATTTTTCAGTAAGAATTTATCATTTGAGCTTGTGGAAGATAAATATTTTAAAAAATTTTGTCAAACATTACGACCAGCTTATAAACTACCTAACTAACATGAATTGTCAACACGTTTCCCTGACGGATCCGTTTTACGGTAATGTTACGTAAACTTACGTAAATTTACGGTAAAATGCGGTAGGTACAGTAATATACCGTAATATAGTATCGTACCGTAAATTACGGTAAATGTACGGTAGAAAACCGTAAATGTACGGTAGATTACCGTAAAAATACAGTAACCTACCGTGATTGTACGGTAACAATACCGTCATAGTACCGCAGGCTACCGTGACAGTGCGGTAAAGTTACGTAATTCTCGGTCATATAATATAACTATACAGTAGCTTAGTACCGTTACTATACGGTAATTTATCGTTATTAAATTATATGAAACCGTAATTGTACGGTAACGGAACGTATTTGTGAAATGATATAAATATATATATCAAGTAAAAGTAAAACACCTCAACATCAAGCTATGATTACTCAAGTATTAAATCCAGAGAGTTCTCAATATGCACAATACACTATATATCCTCTTTACGATAAAAGAAAGAATGATACTTCAACAAATATGTATCAAATGTTAAAAATTAATGAAAAAGCATTAGATAATCGATTGAAAACATTAGACTTACAATGTTTTCCAGATTTATATCCTTATGGTAAAAACGGTCAATGTGAAGAAAGAGAAGTACGTATAACTGCTTTCGAATATATTAAAGCAAAATTAAAATCAGCTGATTCACGTTTTCGTCTAAACCAGCAATATTTATTCTTTTTATTAAATGACGCTAACATTCGTCAACTTGGTGCAGGTGTTTATCATACACTGAATGTTACAAATGCTCGTGAAAGATATACAGCGCAAAGTTATTTAAAACATCTCAAAGATGGTCAGTTAGAAGCAAATTTAACAACTCTATTTGCTCGACTTCGAAATTCAGAACAATTTTGGAGTAAGCCTAGAAACAATTTGTCATGTATGACACGTCATTATGGACCTGCAACATGGTTTGTTACTGTCAGTCCTGCTGAATGGCTTTGGTATGATTTAATTGAGTATATAAAGGAAATTAATACTCCACACTTTGATAAACTATCTGCAAGTGAAGTAATTGCAGCTGACCCAGTATCAGTTTCAAGATTTATTGACAATAAATTTCAAGCTGTTCTTGAATTCATTAAATCAGATAGCCAACCTCTCGGTCCACTTAGCCATTACTTTTGGCGCCGAGAATACCAAGGTAGAGGAATTCAACATTTTCATTTAATACTTTGGATAGAAGGTGCTCCAATAATGGGTATTAACACTAATGAAGAAGTTGTTGAATTTATCATGAAATACGTAACTTGTAAGTTACCAGATAGAAAGATATCACCAACACTTTACAGACGCGTAACTACACATCAACAACACAATCACAATAGTTACTGCTTACGAACAAAAAAACCAAAGTCAGGTAAAGTGAGTAATGCTTGTCGATTTGGATTTCCACGGCCTGTTTCTGAAAACTTTGTACTTCGTGATACTGCTACTTCAATAGCCGGGCGTAGAAACTTAAAAAGTAAAAGCCGACTGTATGATCTTCCTCGTAATGAAAACGAAGTTAATATTAATGATTACAATCCATCAGTTTTATCTGTCTGGGAAGGGAATATGGATATTCAATTTATCGGAGAAAAATCTACGATACTGACACAATATGTCACAAAATATGCTACGAAAAGAGAACCAACTAAATCATCAGAAACAATTAATGAAATTAATTGAACCAAAACTTTACCTCAGCTTTTGTGGAAGATTGCGTTTCGTAGTTTAACTCACAGAGAAGTCGGAGCTCTAGAAGCTGCTGATACTTTGTTGGGCATTTCTCTACATGGTACAGATTCAGAAACTATTATTAAATGGTTAGATGTCCGAATGATAAGAAATAGAAAGTTAAAAACCAAAGAAGAAATTGAAGAATTAGAAAGTAATGATCCCGAATCAACTGAGATATTTTGTCCTTCATTAATTGATGATTATTATCCTAATCGTCCTAAAGATTTAGAAAATTTATGCTTGTATAATTTTGCTAAATGGTACGATACAACTAAGACAGAACCAAAAAATAATCTTAATGAGTATTATGAAATACGTCCAGGATTATTTTTGAAAAAACGGTTACGAGGTTATTTAATTAATCATTTTAGATATAATGTTGCAAATCGACCAGAGGATTATTTCTACTCATTGTTATTATTATTTCAACCATGGCGTAATACAGATGAGCTTAAAAATGGATTTGAAACTTACACAGAGTCATTTACTCATCATCAGCATATGCTTCAACAAGCTAATGATTATCATGAATATAATAAAGAATTTGAAAAAGGTTTAGAATACATAAAAAAATTGATTGAAAATAAATGTAATAATGACGATGATAATAATGATGATTCACAGAAAAAGTCATCAAAACTGTGATGCTGCCGAAATACATATAATAGCTAAAGAACTCAATGATGCTGCACAAAAGCATGATAATAATAATTGTACTCTAGCTAATATGATTAATTTAATAACATGAACGCTGATCAAATGAAAGTTTTTAAAAAAATTAAAAATAACGTATTATCTGATAATACTAAATTGAGATTGTATGTTAGCGGAGAAGGTGGTACAGGAAAAAGTTTTCTAATCAATGTAATTAAACGTTGGATTAGAGAAGAATTGAATCTAGAAACGGTTGTAACAGCCCATACTGGTATTGCTGCTTTCAATATCAATGGATTGACTATACATCGAGTATTTCAATTGCATGTCGAACACGGCTTCACACCATCTTATACGCAATTATCTGACAATGTGCTAAAAGCATTACGTGATCAGCTACAAAACACAACGCTATTTATCATTGATGAGATATCAATGGTATCAAATATTACTCTGATATATATACATTTAAGACTCGTAGAAATTTTTGATATCGATGATTGGTTCGGAGGTAAACATGTTGTTGTTTTTGGAGATTTACTCCAACTCCCTCCTGTACATGAAAATCCAACTTATGTCACATTATCATCTGAAGATGCTGAGAAGTATGTTGGGTCATTGTGTAGTGTTAAGTTATGGACCGACTTATTCTGTTATGAAGAACTAAGAATTAATATGAGACAAAAAACTGATAATATTTATGGTCAGCTGCTCTCTCGAGTACGAGTTGCTTCTATGACTAATGATGACATCAAATTATTAGAGCAGAGAAAAATTATTATTGATCCGTCTCTTTCGTATAATGAAAAATTACATGAAATATGTAATTATATTGAGAAATTGCCGTCAGATACAGTCTGTTTGGTACCTACCTGTAAGCAATGTGATTTAATAAATTCAGTAATGACGAGTAAAATTTCTTCTGAAGAAATTATACTAACGGCTCGTGACCACTTAGATTGCAATAAATCGTTGATCAAAAAAGTATCTGACACTTTAAATAAAATAGAAGATAATGCTAGTCAATCAGCTGGACTTGCTAAAACTATAATAATAAAAATTGGTGCGAAAGTTATGTTACGTCGAAATATTGATGTTACTCTTGGTCTAGTAAATGGTGCTATAGGAACAGTTAAATCAGTCTCCAAGTCGATTGATGGGAGTGAAATACAAGCTATCAATATAGACTTTGGTGCAGATACCGAATACGCTATTGAGAAGATTAAAGTCAAATTTCAATTATTTAAAAGAGCTTTTGTTGTAAGAGAACAATTCCCATTATGCTTGAGTTATGCAGTGACTATTCATAAGAGTTAAGGCTTAAGTCTAAAAAATGCTATCATTGAAGCGGGGAACACCATTTTTAATGTTGGTCAAATTTATGTAGCTCTATCTCGTGTAACAGAGTTACGTGGATTACATTTAATCAATTTTGATCCTCATTCCATTAAAGCAAGATCTTCAGCAATTAAAGAATATAATCGTTTAAGAAAAATTTATCGGTCTGATTTACCGATAATTCCGATTACACTGAAATCCGATTGCCTATAATTCTGATCTTACAATCCCTATCGCATAGATTTTTTATACCTTGACAAAAAAAAGTTAATCTGGATAGATAGCGCCATATGTAACAAAACTTTCATTTCATTTTAAAATTTAAAATTATTTTTATTAAGCGACAATATAATCAGATATGTTCAATTTATATTGATAACGGGAAATATTAATTTAAATAATTCGTTTCTTTATTTTCCTTTTTAAACAATTATATTTTAATAAGATTGTCGAATAAGTAATCAATTAAAATAAAAATGAGCTTTAAACGACGATTTTAAGAGGAACTCTAATCATGGACTTAGCGCTATGCGCCGACTGCTGCTGTCATACATGAATGTTTCAGAATGCGGCTTTTGAAAACATGAGGCTTCAATATTTTTTTTAATATCTGTAGCGATTCTCAAGCTTTCATCAGGCTATGCTCTGACCCGTTACGCGCATCTGGCTCCACGCCGCCACTCGGGAACCCTGAATCAACAGGACCGCAATTCCTTTGCTCCGAACGTCTGCTGCAACATTATCTATCCCTGCGACTCCAAAGACTTCCAGTCCCACCAGCAAACTTTGCTATTCTTGAAGCCGATTTTCCAGGGAGCAGTCCTACGAAGCACAGCCAGTCGATTCAAGCGTCCCCGACAATTACTTTGTGGCCCGAGCGGCCTCGGGCTAGTTCTGCTGATGAATCTTCGTAGAATCTTTTGGCCCCTAGATCCTACTAGTTTAATAATAAAATACAAATTAATAATAAAATGCCAATTCTTACAATTATATACCAGTCAATCAGTATAATTTTTCATATTGAATAAACGAGTACCCGGAATATTTAATGATCGGGATTATAAAACTAATTAATTGATATATGTATATGTAAAAAATATATCAAAAATGCACGTGGGTACTCAAATGAAAGCTCTTGATGAGTGTAGCATCGGGATGAGCTTTTATCTTTAAAACCATCAATATTTAACAAAGTATACAATATAATTTAACATAATTAAAAAATGACTTTGTATCTTGTGAACTATTGAGATTCTTAAAAAAAGTACAGTGGAATTTAACAAAATAAGTCATTATTTAATAAAACAAAATTTTAATTTTTTATAGTTCACAAGCCACATTAGTCAAATAGTGACTGCAAGGTTGCTAGTTATTATTATTATTATATTAATATTATAATAATCATATGTAACTAATGGAAAAATGATTCACATTATTTTCTGATTGTAATCATTTCAAACGTACGATAACTTGCCTGTTGAAGAAAAAAGGCTGGTGGACCATTCAGAGCATTATCATCTCTTCAGCTACTGGCTTAATTTGGTCAATATGAGAAGACAGGGGCGTTTGGTTCACTGAAGAACTCTTAATTAACTGCTGAGCCTGCTAATTAGATAATTTCATCAACATACATTTTATTCAGTAATAGATTCAATATAGTTGCGATTATTTTTAGGTCAATCATTTCATTATTCCTATTATTAAACACTTTTTTCAGTTAATTAGTTTTATAATCCCGATCATTAAACATTCCAGGTACTCAAATTTATTTAAAATATGAAAAATGATACTGATTGACTGGTATATAATTGTAAGAATTGGCATTTTATTATTAATTTGTATTTTATTATTAAACCTTTGTATTCATTAATGTGTTCATTAATAATTTTAAAAATATCAAGAATATTAAAAATTTCTTCATACACGGAAAAAATAAAACCCGACTGGTTCGTTTTCTGCACCAGACTCAGTCGTGTGCAAGAAAAAATGGAAGAAAAATTAGCTTACTTCAGACTGAGTCGTGTGCGCACCCGAATGAGTCTAGTGCAGCACAGGACTCAGTCATGGGAGGTGAAAGGGGCTGCTAAAACAATCTCTGATGGTCATTTGGAGCTTAGGACATTACAGCTTGAAACGCAGCTTCTCGCAGATGAAATTATGGTAGGAGGTCTCCCAGAATCTAACGATGAAAAACTGGATGACATTGTTGTTGCTTTGTTGGACAAGTTGGTGGTTCCTGCGTCGGTTGATGATATTGTTAAGGTTGAGCGTTTAGGAGCCAAGATTCTTAATAAGGACCGTAGTATATGTGTGAAATTTAACAATCAAAAGTTTGTCAACATCATTATGAAAAACATCAAACCCTAGCGGATCCGTTTACACGGTGTGTAACGGTGTAAACTCAGTGTAATATGGATTACACCTAGTTTCTACCGAAAAAACGCCGTATTGACACGGTAGATTTGTGAAAAATTTAGCTGAGGTTTACACCTATATTACACCGATGTGTCAACACTCGGTTAACTCCGTATAAACACCAAATTTCCACTGAATGTGCTTTAATATTGGTCTTTCACAGATTTTAGGTTTTTATTGAAGCACATTCAGTGGAAATTTGGTGTTTATACGGAGTTAACCGAATGTTGACACATCGGTGTAACACAGGTGTAAACCTCAGCTACATTTTTCACAAATCTCCAAACACCAAATTTCCACTGAATGTGCTTCAATATTGATCTTTCACTAATTTTAGGCTTTTATTGCGACTTTCGTAATGAAAAACTTGTCTAAGTTCATATGCGCTAAGATAATGTGATAAATTCATTTGGTCGAATTTGGAATTCATATGATCTAACATTTATAATATCTATTGAAATTACATTACATGGTGTACATTTTTAATATTCTCAAGAAATTAGCATCATATTATTAAATTTAATAAATTTTTTGAATCGATAAAAATTCATCCAAGCTTATTTTCGAGATTGTTGGAGCCTTCATTTGCCTTATAACGTAGTTTTCTCATCAAAGTCATAATTTTTCTCGCATATACATCACGTTTGCATTGGTCATTCGTTTCATTCATAAACGTTTTATGCACTGTTGACACTTAGTGTCTCAACGGAGTATTCAAAACGAGTTGACAGTGTACCCGCTGGTTAAAAAAATTGATTACAAAGAAATGAAAAAATATTAGTCAATGAAAACTGTATATGCACAAAATGAACATTTAGATATATATTTACATAGACACAATTCTTTTCAATTCATATTTTTAACCAGGATAATGTACTCTCATTTGGTGAAGATAAAAATTTTTATGTGAAACGTTATTTTTGACTATTTTAGAAAAATTTTGGGAAAAACAATGCATTATTATGGACCATATAATTGCCGTGTTCAAATGGAAATAGTACACGATATAATTGTTCCATTTTCACAGAAAATTCAAAGTCGCGAGGAAATAAAAAAAGATAATAATAATCTTTTTAAAAGTTTCAACTTTCATCATTTAAAAAATTTTTTGGAGCGCTTTCAGTATTGAAATAAAACTGTACATGCGCTATTAACAGTTGTAACTCATTGAATTTTAATGTGCTGAAGCTATGTAAAGCGCGTTTAGGAATTTACGGAAAATTTGAGACTTTCGTCATAAAGTGGAAATTGAAACATGAAATTCTATCTAATTTCCGCACGGCGTTTTTATTTTAAATACATTTTCACAAAGTTTAAAAACAATTTACAGCAGTCTCCCTGTAATCATACTTTAATTTTTTTGGCAGTTACACATCTTTACTCCAGATTACTCAACTCTGTGACATACTGTATTCAACACAAAAAATTAAATAAAAAAAAAAAAATCTTTACTCAATTCTTACACTACTCGAAACTACCTTTACTCAGTACCAATTGTATTTTATGAAATCTTTACTCAATAGTATTTTATAAGTGTTGACGCGCTTTTAAAAATCTCTATTCAATATTTTATTCGGCAAAAACAAAACTGTACTCAAAATTTCTCAGCTTTGTGCAATCTGTACTCCAATAAAATAATTTAATAAATTAAAAAAAATTTTTTACTATATATATATATATATATATATATATATATATATATATATATATATATATATATATATATATATACATATATATATATATATATATGTATATGGATAAAAACTAATTCACTATATGTAACGATATCGGCTAAATGATACTTTGTGTATCTCATAAATGATTACAGTGAGGTTTGAAGTTCGAGAAAATTCTCTCTTCCACACACTACTACCACACTTGTAAGTCCCTCAGGTGTATGAGATATGCGCAGTCAGTTCTGCTCAGGCCCACTCTATCTCAACATCTCGACATCCCGCTCAAGCCGACTTCGTATGGTTGTCGCGTAGTACTGCCTGATTTTGAGTGAAGAAGCCATTGTGACTAAAAATACTTCTTGCGTCAGCCATTACAATAATAGTAAAATTTTTATAAAACACAATATTGTGGTTCAATTTTTTTACTAGTGACATAGTATTTTACTACGTAAGTGTACCCAACTATTGTTATTATATCCTATAGCAAACAAAATTATAAAAATTTTGTTTATTTGTTTTCCAGTAGAAAGGTAAGTTTGTTTACAAATTGCTATATTAAAAAATTTCCAGAAAAAAGTAGACATTTCTGTATGTTGTGTTACAGATACTATAAGGGATTATATCTATTAGGTACCGTTGAAAAGACATAAGCATACCCTGTTGAAAAACTCCAATAAGATCCATGGCGACAAAAGCCAATAAGATCCATGGCGACAAAAGCCACTCAGAAACCAATAAAACTTATGGGTTTCTAAGTGGCTTTTGTCGCTTTTGATGGGATCCTATTGGAAATTTTAAACAGGGTACATAAACATTTTTTTTATTAGAAATCTACTTAATCATTTTTGAAAGTATTTTAGTTGAAAAAAATTTTTTTAATTGAAAATTTTGTTTAACAGCTTTATGACTTCCGGGGTAGGTATTGGCTGTCTTACTGGCGGATTAAAAAAAAATTATTTTTTAATCGTAGATATTTGAAAAATGTACAATGTGAGCAAATTTTTTTTCACCATGTTTTTTTTGCAAAAAAAAAATTTTTTTTTCTTTACTTAATTTTTTTTCTAGTGATAATAAAAATAAGAGATAATTCATAATTTAAAAAATGTTTTTAACAAATGAAAGACAAAAAAAAATGACACTGAAGTTGACAACAATTAGAAATTTTTTAATCATTTCATAACAATGAAATATATCCCAGTAAACACGTTTACGTCAATGTGACGTCAAAATGACATTGGGCTATGTCAGGATTTACGTAAGATACAAGTCACGAATGAGTCATATATGACTCATTATTTCACAGTTCTTGACGTAAGATTCTGACGTAAAAATATGACGTAGTCATGACGTCAGTATTATGTCTCAATGACTTTATGACGTCAATATGACATACCTGTGATGTCTATATTATGATAATGATGTCATTATGACGTAAAAGTGATGTAAGTGATGTAAGAATTGTACCTCAGAAAAAATATTTTAAAAAAAATTTCTCAAAAATAAAAAGATGGCAATTATGAAATTAATTATAGTGTTGTAGACTTATTACAAAGTTTGAAACACTAGTTATATGTTGATACTTGATGAAAAAATCCTGAAATATGCTGGGCTCGAACTTGGGTCCTCACGTATCGAAGTCTGGAACGCTGCTCACTTGTCCAAGTAACGGTTCATGTCACGAAGTAAATAACTTATGTGATAAGCCTTACATGACGAAAAATGCTTATTTCATAATTTTTCTGAGATTAAATGGATTTTAAGAGCTGGAATTGTATAAAATTCAAGTCTAATAATTTATACAATTTTATAAAATTTCATTAAACTCATGAAATTTTATAAAGTTCTATAAAACTTTGTAAAAACTCTTATAAAAGGCTCTCTAGTGAAACTTGTGGTAATGAATAGGCAATTTATAAATTTTCATAAGAATTGATTGAATCTTACACTTTCAAAAATTTTCGTCTAAAAGCGGACACAGAGAACTTTAGACTCTCTGCGGACACAGAGAACTTTCACAGAGTGAAATTTTTTCAGAGTAAACGATGTATCCGTGTCATTTGAATATTTTTAATATTTATTGATTTTTCAAGACTCGAATTTTTTTTATTTAATTTTTCCGAAAATTGAGTATTTTTCATTTGGATTTTTCTTCTTCAAAATTTCAATTTACAAAATTTAGATTTTTTTTTTTTAATTTCAACTCTTTTAAGTATACAATTTTTTTCTATATTTCTTTTTATTTTTAATTTCAATTTTTTTCGAAATTTGAATTTCTTTAATTTAACATACTAACAACATTATGAAACTTGATGTACACAGTAAAATTTTGCGTCATTGTGTCAAAAATTTTTGTGTTAAAATTTTTATGTTAAATATTTAACATTTTTTATGTTGATTTAACACAATAAATGTTAAATTTACACTTAAAAAGTTAAATATTTAACACAAAAAATTTTTAACACTAAAGTTTTTGACGCAATGACGCAAAATTTTTTACTGTGTAAAATACTATTAGTCTCGTCAATAACAATCATGGAACTGTTTGAATTATTTCAAATACAATGTTTCATAAGTAGCAGCACTAATGTCAGAAAATTATTTTTCAAGTAATAGTGCAATATTTAAATGACTGACATTTAATTTCTTGACGCGAAATCATAAGAAATTATATGTTTACTCGCTTGACGGTTTAAAAATTTAGAGTTCATGCCACATAAATTGAACTCGGTATTTTGTTATCAGTTTCACACCAAATCATTTATACTGAATGAAGTCGAAAATATTTTTACAATGGATAAAAGTACCTAAATTCATGGAAAAATATAAGTGAGAAACATATATGCAACGAAAAAGTATTTCTTGCATCAAGAAAATTTTGACGGAGGCCGAAGTTATATTGGAGCAAGAAGTGTTTTTAGTGTCAAGAAATTTTGACTTCATTCACGAAATGTTCAGTCATCTCTAATATATTCTTAGTCCAAAGAAATTTACCTTTGAGTCAAGATTTTTTTCTGCACTGTATGGAAACATACAAGCATAGACATAAAAAGTTTATATCACACATGTATTTAATTTGCATGTCTTTTTCTTAAAAACGTAAATGAAAAATATTTTGTATGTTATTTGCTAATATGTTAGATATATTCATTAATATTATAAATTATAAATTTTTGTTATTAAGAGCGGACTTAAATTTGCAAGGTACCAGCTTAAATCAGCTGTTTACCTCTTCCTGATTCTTACTAAATTTTAAACCAATTTTCATTAATATTTAGCGATTAATTGTAAATTAGACATCTTGTTGAAGAAGTTTTATATTTGATAAATTTTGATCAATCGATAATATTAAAAAATACATCCCCAAATTTTATCAATATTATGGAAAATAATCGTTTGTCACTGATTTAGAAAATGACTTTCAAATTACGTCAGTATTGTGTACAATTGTGACAAATTATTGATGTTAAATAATGACTCACAGATGGTATCGGTATTACGTAAGACCGTGACTTGTCACTGATGTAAACGCATGATGTTAAACTTACGTCGTTATGACATACAATGATGGCATTAATGTTACGTAATATTGTAGTTTATATATTATGTCAGTTGTACGTAATATCTAAGTCATTTCCGTTACATCATGGAGAAGTAATAAACTTACATCAGTATGATGTCAAAAATATATCATATATTTTTACATCATAATTGGATCACAAGACAGGTCAATTTTACGTCATATTTACGTAAAATATTGTGACATTCCTATGACTTATAAATGACGTCATATTGAAGTCATGTGTTCACTGGGATTAAGCAAAAAATTTAATAAAAAATTCCAAATGTAAAAATAAAAAAAAAATAATTAGTGAAAATTGTAGAAAAGCATTTTTGTTATTGTAAATGATTTATTATAAGAATTTAAAAAATTGACAATTGTCAGCTAATTTTAATATCACAAAAGAAAAATATAAAAAAATTCGATATGCAAAAATCACAAAGAACTATTAATTCAATTTATTAGAAATAATTTTTTTAAACTAATTTGTTTTTTGAGGAGGTTCGAGCGAATTTAATATAAAAAATAATTTCCAACCTTGAGCTTTGAAATTGAGTATACGTATAAATAAATGTCATTTTTCTAATCCCAAAATTTTAAAAAGATTCACCGTTTAGTTGCTTAGAGATTAAATTTCAAAAATCACATTTATCATCTTTTTATACACGGGCTCTTATGGTGGACGAACTTTAGTTGAGACTTTAATTATTTTTTTCAATATTAACCTCCCAACTTTAACGTACAAAAAACTATACACAAGAAACTTGGATTGTTGTAAAATATAAAAAAAAATTTAATAATAATACATTAACGATATAGTTTTTGAAGTATTTAAAGTTAAATTTTAAGTTTTTAACTCGTTTATCGTCAGCTATTTATTCAAATAAAGATTTGACAACGTTGCATCAACAGGTGAGAAAAAAAAAGGATAGAAATATAGTTACAGAGAGAGAAATATCTAACTCACACACTCATGCACGTCTCTGTAATGGGTGTAGTCAAACGCTCTGTTGCCAAATCTGTTTATTTAATCCGGCAAGTAATAAATACGAAAGTCGTTTTATTACTTCATTTTATAAAATAAGGAAAAATTATAGATTATTAAATCGTTCAAATTATTTTAATTCAAAATAAAGGATTTTGACGAATATTGGGAAGACTAAAAGTAAAAAAAAATTTAATCGTTATTTTGACTCATAAGTTACGATCGAACTTCCTTGAATAACATCTAAAAACGTCAAGGGTCTGCTGACTTTTATGTTTTTTTTTATATTGTTCAAAAATTTTTATCCAAATTAGATTTTATTTTTTACTAACGAATATATCTTCTTCCAAAACTTGAAATTTTTAGTGAGTATTATACTTTTAGATCATAATTATGTAAATGGCAAAAATATATTTTTTTATTCGCTTTTATGGTTTCCGAGTACCGTAATCACATAATAATTATACACCCTTATGAGATCTATAACATGGTATATAGATTATAGATCTTTCAAAATTAAAATATTTTGTATTCACATTTCTTTGACTCATTTGATTAGATCACGAGGTTATCATATATACAATATATATGCAATATACATTTTAATTACCAATATACATTTTAATAGTTACCAATATACATTTTAATAACACTCACGTTATATATTGAAAATTAAAATTAACAAATTTTTAGTTTAATTCTAGTCTTTTCATAATACTATTTGATTATCTGTTTTTATTTTGTCTGTAAATATTACTTTTGATCAATTCAATTAATACTTAGATCGTAAAAAATTATAAGTTTTTACTAACATAACAGTGTACATGAACATTTTAAGTTTTTTGTTAATTTTTTATATTGAGTGTTATGATTATTTCAAAAATATCTTTTGTTCATCACACACATTTTAAAATTACTTGTTGGCTTATGACTCCTTAACTTCAACAATGACGAAATTTTGTTTTTAATAATGTCTTGAAGTAGAAAATATTTTTAAAGAAATGAAGAAAAGGAACTATAATGTAAAAATGTTCAAATAGACTTGTAAAATAATCAAGATGAGTGAGGTGTATATTTTTTGAAATAAGTGTAAAACAATGAAAATATGTATCAGTCTTCATTCTCTCATAACAAAATTGGTTTCTTTATTAGTAAAAAAAAAAATACCATAATTATAAGTAAACGAATTCCAGTATTTTATTAATTCAAAAAAAATAGATTTTTCTATGTCAGGAAATTTTCTATTTTCTTATTGTCAAAATAAAATTCATCGGTATTTGCTTTAATATGCTTTAATTCATCCGTATTTTACAATGCTATATAGATTAAGGAAGTACGAGCGGGGAGAGCAGCAACCATATGATTTTTCTCAATATATAGATATACATTTAACATTGGCTAATGGCGGCATTTATTTTTCTTTTAATCAATACACTTTAATTAGTCGGGCAAGTGTAAATTTTTTTGAATTAAATTTTTCACTAATATATTTACTTTCATCCATAAGTTTTTTAAAAATATTCATCGACAGTTTTCCGAGAAAAATACAGAAATGTATCTATGTTTGGAGGTTATCCCATAAGACCGATGTTAAATTGCTCAACGTCAAAGTTAATTATTTAAATAAATAATCGGGCAATCTCCTTCAAATTTTCGGAATTTATTTAGACATATTTAAACTTTATATTAAAAAAATTTCAAGCCTTTTATCAAAAGTTGCCTTGGTGCTCGTACTACCTTAAATGACTGGGAATTGTAAATGAAAAATATTTTCATCTTATTTCAGCTACCAAATTATTCTTATAATGAGCGGGAATCGAGGAATGTCACGGACAGCAATATTCAAAAGGAATAAGAAAAAACTTCAAAATTATAAGAAATTGTACCCTCAGGATAAACTACTACGTTCCCTTCCTGGCGGATTTTTGGAAGAAGTAAGTTTTAAAAATTTGTAAACACAGACAGTTAAACTCAAGTACTTAAAACTCAAAACTGTAAATGCAATTAAAAAAAATATTATTCAGTTCTAATTTAACACATTAAGCAAAATAAAAAAATTGAAAATGTCGACTAACTTTCTTATTATAAATTAACAGACATCTGTAAATTTTTTTGACTTTTATAACAGTAAAATTGTTATGAAAAAATTTTAATTAAAAAATTCCACGTCAAAAAATTGAAAAAAATTACAAGTGCAAACTTTTTTAACTTTTCGCTAAGAAAATTGAAAATTTTCAAAAATCGGGAAGTTATTGTTTTTACCCCGTTTTCCAAAAATCGAGTTTTCATCAGATCTTGACGTTTTGAGGTTATTTATTTGTATCAAAAAGAATTCTAATAATAATAAAAGACAATGCACTGGAATATAGGAATCTAACGGAATAAAATAAGTGGTGACCGTAGCGGCATCAGGCGTAATTTACTTAAAGCGAGATTTGTTAATAGTTAACAAATCTATATTTGAATGAAATAAATGAGTCGATTCAATTAAATAAACCAAAACGAAGTAGTATTTAATTCAAAGTAATATATATTTAAATGAAAGAAATTTGTTAACATTAAATAAATATTTTTGATTTATTTCAAATAAATCTGCGCATTTGAGTCCAACAAACGGTTTTCTTAGTGTAGTTTTAGTAGTTTTAAGATTTAGAAAAGTATCAAGATTATGTTGGAGTTATATTTAAAAAATCTGTTCAACTAAGGTTATAAAAAAGATTTTGTTAAAAGACCAGATCGGATAACCTAAAATATGTTGTAGTAACGAATAAATATAGTTGTATAAACATCCCGAAATCAATCAATTTGTAAGCATAACAAAATAGAAAAAAATAATTTTTTGCTGTTACAAAATGATTTTGCTGTCACCCAGAATAATTCTGTTGCCAAAAATAAAATTCTGAAAAGCTTTTCGCCAAAATTGTTATAAGGGTTATAACTTACAAATTTTTTTATTATTGTAACGATTAACAAATCTTGGATGTGGTTCACTATATTGACTAAAAGATTGATTTTTTATTATTTTAATGGTTAATGTCATAAATCTAACGTTAATTAAAATAGTTAAAAAAATTAGGAAAACGGTTGACCCTAAAGGCCATCTCTGCAATTTTCCGCTAATTCCATACCTAAACGCTTGATATTGCACTTATGACGTTTTTGAGCTTCTCGAACTCCGAAATATAATTTATCTGTTTTTTCGAGTTCTCCGAGCTCAAAGAGTGAGCTGTTGTATGATTTTGAGCTCTCCAAGCTCAAATATTTCGATTTTTTTGGCTTTTGAGCTCTTCGAGCTCAATAATCTAATAGCAATTTAAAAAAACACTATTCTTAAAATTTTTAAACTGCAATTACTTTTGAATGAATGAATCGTTTTTTACGCGGCGATCGACGTGGTTATTTTATGTTAAGAGCTAATTAGATTTGGAATCGATCGGTAAAGCGGTTTAAAAGTTATTCTAAAAAAACCACATTTAAAAAAAATTTTTTTCGTAGTTTTTTCAAAATTTCTCAAAATTTACCGGTTTGAATCGGTCCAAATTATATTAAAAATCTAAGTTTGGTCAAGACCTTTCGAATGCCACTAACCGCGATCAAATCGGTCAAGCCGTTCAAAATTTATAATCGGTTCACAAACTTACACACACACACACACACACACCTTTTTAATTTTAATAACGTTCAATGTTAATTTATCTTTAATATTAACACGGAGTTCTACACTGATAGAAGGATTTTTTTGTATTTAAAAAGATTTGTTAATATTTAATAAATGATTTATTAGAGGATAGGTCCTTAACTAATATTTATTAACAGTTAATAAATTATTTATTAGCAGCTATTTTTTTGTGCTAACCAAATATTTATTACTATTTAATAAACGATTTATTAACATATAAAGAACGATTTATAAACATCTATAAAATCATTTATTAATATTTAATAAATCATTTATTAGTATTTATACACTGGATTATTAATATTTAAAAAATTCCTCAGAAACGTGTTTCAATGTTTTATTTTAATTATAAAAATTACAGAGAATTAGATATTTAATGAAGTAAATGTAAAATGAAATTAAAGGATACAAATTATAAAAAGAAAAATAGTTTACAATTATTTGTAAATATAATTCTCAGTCTGATTAATTCTCTTTATTTACAACTACGCGTTAAGTACCAACGCCATCTACCAACACCGATCACCAACAGAATATTTGTTAACTATTAACAAATCTTATTTGGTGGAAATAAATATTTTTTTAAATATATTAAAGCTTCTTAATAGTTACAAAAATTTTGTTTTCATAAAAAATAGATTTAGTTAATACTAACAAATATTGTTAATAGTAAAAAAATATTATTTCCACCCAAAAAAATATCTGAAGAAGATTTTAATAAATTGATTTATTAAATACAAACAAATCATTCTATCAGTGTATGTATGTAAACCTCTTACAACTTTTGAACGGCTCGACCGATTGGATCGAAATAGGTGGCGATCCAAAGAATATCATTGCCATTAAATTTCGTGAGAAATATGAATCGATTCGGTTCGCTAGATTTTGAAAAATCTCAAAAATAAAATTTAAAAAAAATCGTTTATTTGAAATAACTTCTAAACGGCTCCACCGATCGATTCCAAAAACTAATCCGTTCTTATGTTTGAAAAACCACGTCGATTGCTACCAGTCCCGTGAAATTCTGTTGATTCGTTCGAGGGTTATCGAAAACGAAATATTTCGAAAAAAGTGTTTTTTTCACATAACTTCGACATTTCTTTGTGAATCGTTCTTGATGAAATAAAATCATTATTAGAGCCTTAAAAACCACGTCGATTGCCACCAACCGCATGAAAATCGGTTAATTCATTCAAAAGTTATTGCGGTTCGAAAGTTCAAAAAATAGTATTCTATGAAACTTCCATCAGACTTTTGAGCTCAACGAGCTCAAAAGCATAGAAAAGCTATTTTTCTGAGCTCGGAGAGCCTAAAATAATACATAAATTATAATTTTGAGCTCGAAAAGTTCAAAAACGTCACACTGATAGTAGGATTTATTTGTATCAAAAAATATTTGTTAATAGTTAACAAATCATTTATTAGAGACCAATTTTTAGTATTAAACAAATATTTCTTAGTATTTAAAAGAATTTGTTTGTATTTAATAAATTTGATATTCGTTGATTAAATATTAATAAATCTTTTTAAATACTAAGAAATATTAGATAAGGACTGAAAAGTGGTCTCTAATAAATGATTTGTTAAATATTAACAAATACTTTTAACTATAAACAAATCCTTCTATCAGTGCATAAGTGCAATTTTAAGCACTTGGATATGGAATTAGCGGGAAGTTGCAGGGATGGCCTTTAGGGTCTACCGTTTTCCAGATTTTTTTTCACTCGTTTTTTTGTTATCGACAGTTCAAGACGCCAAATATCAAAAAAAACCCTTGGTATGGTTTTGTAGGAAATTAAATTCTCTACAAAGATGATTTTTTGTCGAATGTTAAGAATCAACAGCTTCTTTTTAATAGCTCATTAAATTACAGTTTATTCTATAATTTTTATTTTTAATTATTGGCGAAGACTTATTAGACTACTTCTTAACGAAAAGAACAGACTAATACAATTTTTCTAGAAATATTTATGATCTAAAAAAATAGTTTTTATGTTTTAATTGATTGTAGTATGGTAGTATAGCAGTTGAAAATAATTCTATTAACAAAAATAATGAAGAGAAAAGATTAATTTTTCGTAATTTTTATACGGGGCATCAATTCATAAAAAAAGCAAATGTTATTTTTATTTATAAATAAAACAAAGAATATTCGATTTAAAGGATTTTTCGTAAAAGTTTACGTTTTAAAAAAAAGTGCTTATGGTACAAATTATATTAAACAAGTAGAAATAAGCAACGACATAACTTTTGTAAGCAATTTAAAATTAGTCCGGCCTGCAACTCAAATATGTACAGACATGGGCATCTTTGTTTTGATCTTCCAAATTGTTGGGAAACTGACTAATGACAAAGAGATTATCAAGAGTATGAAATTTATAAATGTATCGAGTAAGTAATACTCGAAATGAATAAATAAACAGTTCTTGAATGACTGTACATGAAAAGAAAAATATAGGAACTGTCTCCATTATTTTACGAAATTTGTTCCTGTTCAATGATAAGGAGTACGAATACAAATTATGGTAACAGTTCCTATAGCAATTCTATAATTATTGTCGCTAATTCAAAGTAATGGATCCTATACTATTATGAGTAGTCAATATTTTATTTATAAAACTGATATATCTTAATTAACGAGTTAATAAAATTGAAAGTGTACTTTTGAGATTGAATTTCGATTTTGATAACAAAAAAAGATAATTTTTTTATGTAACTTTAATATTTTTATAATTTTTTTACGTATATCATCTCAAAAGCTTGCAAAAATCTTAAAAGATTTATTTCTATTAAATCAATAAATATTATTTCATACTATAAAACATGCATTATTTATTATTAGTGTGCTTTAATTAATAAGTGATTGAATTTGTAAACATGTATTTTCTACTACGAAATGTCCAACAAATATTGCAAAAATTTCCTCACTCCCTAACAACATTAGATTACATTAATTAAATTAGATAAAATTAAATAAGAAAATAAAATTAATTAATTAAAATAAATAAGAAAAAAAAGTATTTCTATCTTTGTGAATAAAATTTTAAGTACAAATGTTATGGAGTATGATCATTTTTAAATAATGTGCTAGGCTTAACAATTT
Organism: Cotesia glomerata; assembly: GCF_020080835.1. Taxonomy (NCBI): domain Eukaryota; kingdom Metazoa; phylum Arthropoda; class Insecta; order Hymenoptera; family Braconidae; genus Cotesia; species Cotesia glomerata. Next base: position 256,738 of record NW_025401775.1, read on the forward strand.
TTTAGTAGAATCATTTGATAACAGAGTTTTTGAATGTACAAGTCATTTTGCTGACTCAAACAGAAAAAATTTCTTTAAAAAAAAATGGATATTGTTGTGACAAGAAATTAATTTGTTGATAATTTTTAATCATTATGTTCCTGAGTTGAAGAAATAAAAATTTTTCTCACAGTCACTTTTTTGTTGAAAAAAAATTTGGTAATTATTTACAAGTGGTGTCCACCATTTTAATTTTCATTTTTTTTAATTTTCATTTTTTTTTTTGAAAATTTTGATATATTTATTTTGAAAAATACATAAAAAAATGAACAATTTGAAAAAAACATTTGATTAACACAATTTTAACAAATTTTCAAAAAAATTTATAAATTTTTTAGAAAATGGTGATATTCAACTTTTTTTTTTGTAAAAAATAAAAAAAAAATTTCGTTCATAAAAATGATAATAAAAATGGTGGACCCCACTTGTAAATAATTACCAATAGTTTTTTTGTGTTTAGAAAAAAAAAATTTTAGATAATAGAAAATTTATGAATTTTTATCTAAAATTGTTCTTTCCGAAATCTATAAAAATTTTTTTGAAAAGAAAATTATTGATTGAAAATTTTTTATTTCTTCAACTCAGAAATTGAATTATTGTAAATTTCCGGCAAATTAATTTTTTATTGCGGCATTGTTTCTTTTTTTCGAAAGAAAATTTATTTCTCAGTGTACAATGGGATTTCTGGGTATTTCTGGTATTTTTATAACTAGTGAAATTCCAGCATAGATACGGTGCAATACCCGATTTAAAAGTTTAGGAGTAATGTCAGTGTAAGTACGGTGTAATATCTATGTTCTTGTTGCTTACAGTGGGATTCTAGTGTAGAAACGGTGTAATACACGCTTTTTTACATTTACGGTGAAATTCCAGTGTAGAGATAGTGTAACACACGCTTTTTTACATTTACGGTGGAATTCCAGTGTAGAGACGGTGTAACACCTGTTGTTTACATTCAAAGTGAGAATTCGGTTTAAACACGGTGTAACGCAGCAGTTTTTGATCACCGCTGTGTCTACACTGAAATCCTACTGTAACACACCGTGGTACTCTGGTGTAAGTATAGTTAATTTTTTCACATTTACACCGTGTGATTCTAGTGTATTCGGTGTAATCGGATCCGCTAGGGATTAAAATTAAAATTAAAAAAATTACTATAAATTAACTCAATAGATCGTTTAAAAAAAAAATTTTAGTGAAAGATTTTAAAAAAGAAAAAGAGACATTTCCCTGACTAAAAAAATTATTAAAAATGATTTTATATATGTAAAATGTACATAACAGACTATTAGAAATGATTTGAATAATGAGAAATTATTTAAAATGATTTAAAAACGAACCATTTCAAGTACTTTTTAATGATTCCTCTCTTATTAAGGTTCACCACTTCAACTTTTTACTTTTTTTAAGTAAAATAAACTATTCCAAAATAAATAAGGAAAAATGAGTAATTAGAGTTTATGCCCAAAATTTAATTCTTAATTGATTTATAGAAAAAAAATTGTAATTATTAAGATATACAATGTTTGAAAGTAAAAATCAAGTAAAAAATCAATTGAACCAAATAATTTGTATAGACTTTCTCAGACTATTAAGTTTTTTCCTTATGACTTCCCGGAATGAAAATTAACGATTCTAACAAATAAGGAAGATGTTGGTTCTACTGAATATTCAGAAAATCTAGTGCCCATCATATTTATGATGTTCAAACGTCTTAGATAGCGATCGTGACTATTTTTACGGTGGTATCCTTATGTCTGTACGTATGAATGCACAACTTGACCGATCGGAATGAAACTCCCGGTTTTTAAAAGGTTTTACTCAACTTAGATTTTTAATATTTTCAGGATCGATCTAAAAACGATTTAACTCTTCAATATGAAAAACTGTGTCAATCAACGCCAATCTGACCAAAATAAGTAGATTTATTTGTAAAATGTCGTTGTCGACAAAATTGAAAAAAAAAGGGTTTTTTCAAATTCCTTTTTCAATTTCATGTTAGGTCATTACTGGAGCGAAGGGCTATCTTATAGTGTTCAAAATCTGAGTCGAACGCCACCATTTACGTCAAAATTAGTTGATTTGTTCGAGAGATATTGTTGGTAAAAAATTTTTGAAAATAAAAGAAAATGTTTCGTTAAATGTTTACCAAACTTTTGAACTCGAAGAACTTAAGAGCATAACATGTTTTATCTTTGAGCTGGAAAAATTCAAAATAACATATTAACTGTACTATTGAGCTCAAAGAGCCTAAAAACATTGTGACAAGCAATAATTCGATCGCTCTGCGATTAAAATTAGCGTAAAGTTTCAGAAATAACTTACAGGGTCAGCTGTTTTCTAGAGTTTTTAAACATGAGTATAAATTTTTTATACAGAATTTTTAAATAAAATCATGTAGAAATAAAAAAAGGAAATTATCGACAAGTTAAATAAAACTATTATAAAATTATTTGTTCCAACTGAATCTATGTAAGGTAAAAGCCCCAATATATGATCATGTAGCAGTATATGATCACTCCATGTATTTGTATATCTATATTCACAAATATAGGTATACAAATACATGGAGTGATCATATACTGGTACATGATCATATATTGGGGCTTTTACCTTATTAAAATTTTTTTTTTTTTCTTTTTTTTAATATCTTTTAGAGATAAATACATCGATGATCTGCTGTAAGGATGTTTTTGCTGTCCCAAGCATTTTTTCATTAGAAAAATTGTTATTTCGTTACTGAAAAAATATTATTACGAAAGTAAAAAAAATTTTCTATTTGCAGCATTGAAAACTAAAATAAAATAAATTTCGGTTTTTTTGCTATAAATTCGTAAACCACCGAAATATCAGTCTCCTGGGCTGTCCCATTCTCAAAATTAAAACTTTAAGATTAAATTTTAAGTTATTTGTCAATGATATATAACTTGTTTCATAATGTTTATAAACTTAATTAGTTAAGTAACAATCTTCTTCAATAAAAAGTACCAAAAATTAATTTATTTCATTAAATTCATTAAACCAAAGTTTGTTCCAGGCATTTTAAGATCAGTCCCCTGCCAGAAGTTCGAAGCCAAAAAAAAAATCCAGAGTGTTACTTTACTTCTTGTAAGGTTTATAAGGATCTAACTATCCTTGAGTTAATAACCATAGGGCTGTTAGTGCTTTATCGCCATTTTATTTATTGTCAAGGCAGCGTTTGTGCTGGAAATATGTGTCTGGGCCACTTCAAAACTCAGTCCCCGACAGCTATTTTCATTTATAATTTATTTATAAAATTGGATCCATAAGTCTTAATATTATTCTAATTAATGTAAGCATTCATTGAGAACTCGAAAAGTTGAATGCATTGGAATAGTTTGCTTGATTTTTCTCAATTTGATAAAAAAAAAAAAAAAGTTCCCTGGCAAACAGTCCCCTGTCATGTTATATGACAAAAGATACACAAATATCAAGAAAGAAAAAACTAATTCGGCTGTTTATTTATTATGATTGAGCTGATAGTTTTGTAGCCCTTGTTAATTTTTTTTCTAATAGAATCAAAAATAACTTGATCGGGTAATTTTGTACAGATTTAAGACGTCCTTAAAGAGAATCACTCATATATAGTAGAAAAAGTCATTTTCTGGATAAAGTGAAATAAGAGTTCCGATTGAGAATGTTATCAATGATAATTATGCAAAAATAAAAGTTTACAGTGAAGCTTTTACTAACTTAAATACCGGAACATAGTATTCTATGCATATATTAGTAAATATAAATAATGAAGAAAATAACCAAAAAAATTAGGAAAACGGTTGACCCTGAAGGCCATCCCTGCAACTTCCCGCTAATTCCATACTTAGGCGCTTAAAATTGCACCAATGACGTTTTTGAGCTCTTAGAGCTTAAAAATAAAATTTATGGGTTATTTTGAGCTCTTCAAGCTCAAAGAGATTGTTTTCTTATGCTTTTGAGCTCGTCGAGCTCAAAAGTCTGATAGGGATTTGATGACACTATTTTTTGAATTTTTAAACCGCAATAACTCTTGAATGAATAAACCGATTTTTCACGCGGTTGGTAGCATTCGACGCAATTTTTTAAGCCTCACAAAGAATTTCAAATTTCAAATTGATTGCACTAGAAATTTCAGAGTTATTACGAAAAAACACTTTTTTCGGTTTTCTTTCGTTCACGATATCTCTCGAACGAATCAACCGATTTTGACCAAACTGGTGGCGATCGACGTAGTTTTTTTAAGGTTGAAAGCTTATTAGTTTTTGGAATTGGACCTTTGAACCGTTTATAAGTTATTCCAAAAAAACCACATTTGAAAAAAATTTTTTTTTCAGTTTTTTTAAGATTTCTCAAAATCTATTGATCTTAATCGGTCCAAATAGTTTTTAAAATCTCAGTTTGGTCAAGATTCTTTGAATGGCACCAACCGCGATGAAATCGGTCTCGCCGTTCAAAAGTTTTAAGCGGTTCACATACTTTCACACACACAAACACACACACACACACACACACACACACACACACACACACACACACACACACACACACACACACACACACACACATACAGACACCGTGACCACCTCGCGGGGATAGTCAGGGAAGCTTCCTGTGACCTTCAAACGTCGAGATCTGATGAAAACTCGGTTTTGGCAAAACGGGGTGAAAACAATAACATCCCGATTTTTGAAAATCTTCGATTTTCGTAGCGGGAAGTTAAAAATATAAAAAGTCAGCGAAAAAATGTATATAATTTTAAGTATTAAAATATATGATCAAGATTTAAATTATTAAAAATATAATATTTTTGATTAACTCAGAGAACACCAACTTCGAAATAAAATTTTCTTAGAGAAATATATTGAAAAATATAATACCACGATGAAATTTTTCTGTTCTCATATACGTTCGTCTATGTATGAAACTGAAAGTTAATAATAGTATTAATATTATCTATCAGAATAATAAAATAGATTAGAAATGAACATCTTGTAATTTATTTTTTTTATATGCTGACAACGTTTAAAACGAACATTAATAATTTCTCTGGAAGATAACTTCTTTTTTAAATTATTTTTTCTATGTTGACAACATTTAAAACAAACATTTCGATAATTTGTCTTAAATAGATTTTTTTTCAATTAATATATTCTTCAAAATTTTAGTTTATCTAATTTCTTCTTCAAGCTGATTCAATTTTTGACGCTTATTATATTCAGACAAAGGAATACTGTTCTTTCCTCTCAAAAGCCATACGAGCGGTTTAGTTTCTTCATCAATTTTCCGGATCTGATTAACAGACTCAATTTTCAAAACCAAGGAATCATCTATAATTTTAAAAAACACAATTATATAAAATTAAAAAATATAAAAAAAAAAACATTCGTAATTACCAATGACTTTGGGAGTCCCAATCACTTCTACGTGATCACCTTGCTTTAGTACACTGTCAGTATAATTTGAAACTTTGATCTCTAATTGCAAACCACGGTCGGTTACGTAACTAAATGCCTCATTCCTTGTAGACATCGAGGATTTTTTCACTGAAAATGCGGTTTTCAAGTATCCACAGGTACCTGTAAGTATTATGTATATATTACAGAGAATAGTTTTACTTAAATATAATAAAAAAATAGTAAATTAAATAAAAATAATCCTGAGCGAGCTAAGGATAGTTTGTGACAGACGTAGAGCTACTCAGTGAAAGAGACAGCAGTAGTACAAGCTATAGGTCGTAAGTAAACTACCTTGAATAAAAAAAAATGTTGAAAAGGATCCAAATTGTTTTAGAGTGAAAAAAATTTTCTTTTGACAAAAAAGTTTCCTTGGTTTAGACAATTGTACTTTGTTGTAGTATTTTTTTTATAAATAATTTTGTAGTAATAAAGTAAGAAAGTTTAAAAGATTAATTATATAGTTAAGTGTGAAAAAATTTTCTGTGTGTCTATTTTTCTTCATTGTGAATGTTTTTTAAATCTTATTACTATAAGTAAAGTATATCTTAATTATGATCTTCATAGATATTTTAAATCAACAAAAAAGATTTTAGATTATAGTTGATAATAAAAATGGATTCTCAATTTATTATACTTACGCAAAATTACTGGTTACAAGTTTCCTTGTATATCCTTCAGCTGAATCATAGGATACTCGACATTTGAATCATAAAATGATATTGCTCGTATCGCATTCTTATCCATCATTCCCAATACTTGAATAATTGTAGAATTAATAACATGAACTTCAACATTTCTCACATTTCCAGAAGTGTAATTATTAACATTCTTCGTCTTTGCACCCTCCAAATAAATTATCTGTAAAAATATTTAAAATATTTTAGAATAGAAACCATTTTTTAGATAGATAATTTATCTAATTTTGATAATAAAGCTAATGTAGTAGTAAGGGAAAAGAACATTTGTAAAATGAAAATTGACTTGTCAAATAATTGAAATGAATAAAAATATAATTTAATCCGCTAAAATTAAACAACATATTAAAAGTAACAATTTATGTTTTGATTCGTTTTGATATTGAAAAATATATGCATGGAAAATAAAAGGTCAACTAATAAGCTATGGTTATTAAAAAACAAAAAAAAAATATTAAGTTTTAGGATTGAGTTAATTAAAAATAAATTAATTAAATTGATCATTCACTAAAATTTTGTGATTAATATTAATTAAAATAAATTTGATTTTTCTTCTACCTTGTAAGTTGATATAAGTGCCTCCGTTCTTTTTACCTCCTCTCCATGCAGCAATTTGAACTCTTTTGCCATTGTTGTTATTCAACAAAAATTTGAAAACAAAGTGAGAACCAGCTAAATGAGATGCTTCAACTTCATCCACGAATCCAATTAACTCTCTGAAATTGATATTTTACGTTAAAATGAATCGATATTTAATGATACTAAAGTGAGCCGACGTTTTTAATTTTTTGATTATTTTTTATTTAATAATAAAATTAAAAAAATATATTTTTTTTCTAAATTGCACTTTTTCAAGTTTTTAAAAAATGACAATTTTTTTTTTTTTTTTTTTTTGTTTCATTTTTTCGAGGAAATAAAATTTTTTAATTTTTACATGTCGGATAACTTAATTTTCATTGATATTTATATAAATAATAATTAAATTACTTACACCGACTGGCCAGGTTGCATTGCAGAAATATCTTCATTGGATGTGAAATCGACTTTTTCACAATTACTTTGTTTTCCATTATTTTCAGGGATTTTTTCTTCATTATTTTCAGGCATTTTTTCTTTAGAAAATTTTTCGAGATGATTGGTTTTGATTTTTTTATTATTAGTTGTATACATATCTCATAAAGTTGTATCAACTGCTGTTAATTTTAGATAATCCTCACCAACATCATCATTTCTCGAAGAACCTTGGTCTTGCTTATTAATTCTCAAATTTACTTACTCTTAATTTACTTTATATTTTTGTAAACTCTTTCAATATTATCTTTTTATTAGCTTTTATTATTTTTTGACGACTTTTTACTCACTAAGATAATAACTTTTGTTTGTAATAAATGACAATCATTGACATTCGAACATTCAACTACTTATTTTTAATTTATTTATACATATACATAAAAACACACTTGAAAATTAAATAATACCATAAGCAACTTCTTTAGTCATATTAGATTGGTAACGCACGAACGAAACTTACACAGAGTTTTTATTTTAGCTGTTTTGAACTACAATTAATCCTTTATTATGTCTGATGTGATTTCACTTCAGATGTGGCTACCAGTAAATTGAGTGATAATTTGTATAGTATGGTATTATTGAAAGATCTTGGTGCCCCCTAGCAACTATTATTGAAAACTGATTCGCACTTCCAATTTAAACCGTAGTATAACTATTTACAAATAAATAATTTAAGCAATCAAATTTTAATATTATGAATATAATAAAAATATAAACAACTTTAAGAATCAGATAGAAAAAAAAATTTTTTTCAGCTGAGAAAGTATATCACATAAATATTGTTCGAAGTTTGAAATATAATTGTAATTAAAAAAAAAATAAAATAATTTAATAACTAAGTCATCAGTAAATATTTTTTTTTTATTATTTATTTATTTATACTTATATTTAATTGGAAATTTATAATTTATATGTAAATAATTATTTTTTTAACTTCGACATATGTAATTGAAAAAAATCAATTACGTGGAGGAAATAAAGATAAACTAAGAAAATAATTTTCATTTATCCCGGGAAAAAATGATTTTGCCTAATCATATATAAGTATATATAATTATATATGGGCCATATATAATTATATATTCAATTATATATAATTATGTATGATGATATATAGACCTATATATAGTTATATATAACCATATATAGTCTTATATATAATTATACCTAACTATATTTGACTAATATGAGTCTATATATGGAGTTATATATAATTAGATCTGATCAGACCTGATTTATATTACCTCATATATAATTATATATAAAGCTATATATAATTAGATCTGATCGAGTCTGACTCATATAGACTCATATATAATTATATATAGGGCTATATATAATTATATCTGAGCACACTCACCTTATATAAGTCCATATATAATTATATATAATTAGATCTCGTCAAGTCTGACTTTTATATAGACCCATATTTTATTATATATGATTCTATATACATATAACTAGATATGGTCAATGTAACTAATATATACATAAGGAAGAAATTTCATTTATAATCAGATATAATCATAAATGAAACATAATGATTGATAGAATATACATATGGATCAGATTTTTTTTGCAGAGTAAAGAGGTCGAGCTGGTATAAAAAACCATAGTATATAATTTCTTGACTTGCACATTATCTTATATTTTTATTATCATTTCTTTTACAGCTATAAATAATATAATAAATTAATAGGAATAACATTTATCGCAAATTATATAAAATATATTTACTAAATGTAACATCATATTATTTACTCCTTTTACAAAAAATATACTAGTTTAAATTATACATTGTTACCATACAATTTTTAAAGTGTTCGGTCTTTTACATACATAATTTTCGACCCTTATAATTTGTGTGATTGATTGAATATTCGAGTATTTAATTAGCATTGTATCATCATTCTCTTGTATAGGAATGACATGTTCAATATTATTTTTCATTTTCTTGTGATGAAAGATTTTCGAATGATCAATTGAAAACTGGTGTACAATAATATACAAATTCTCTTCAAATTGGACAAAACATTTAATCGATCCATATATTAAAGATTTATCAAGATCTATCTGCACAGTGTGACTATTTGTTTTCGTCATTTTGTAAATTTCTGATGTATAAATCTCATTATTTATTTTGACACGTCCATAGATAGATATATTTTCTAATTCAATGTGATTAGAGCGTAATAAACCCTCCTCAAAATCATTAAATTTTATATCTGTGATAATTTTTCCTAAGACCTGATAATCTTTTAACCCATCAGTAGTTACAATATTATTAGCTGACCGTTCATCGATGCGATTTTCAATAAGTTGTGCTCCTTGTAGAATTTGTAAATTGTTAATGATTTCTTGACCGAAATGCTTGCTGCCGTGCACACATCTCGCTATGTAGCCATTAAAATTTTCAAATGAAAAAGCTGAAGTTCCTAGTAGGGGTCCCCACCTTTTTACGCATAATGCTAAATGGAGGAGTTGATGAACGTTATAACTTAATTGTCGATCACCATATAACTCTTCAACTTGCGATACAAACAATTTTAATAAGTCATTCGACTCCTCAAGATCCGTGACTGTTACAGTAGATTTAACTAAATTGAAAATAGCTTTCACTAGTAATAACCAATGCTGCACATATATCTCTGGTAAATAGGCAGCAAGCAACGGAAGAGAGTAAAATAACAAAAAATTGTAGCATTCAGATGCTTTAAATAAATTATACTGTGATAATTTTCGAGGTAACCTGGAAAATGACTGCGGTGGTCGTATCCTTAACATAAAGTCATCAACTTCTGTGATTTTGCTTTTTAAACTGTAAGGACTTTTTTTTCCGAACCAAAGACCAAATACTTGTTTGACGACACCAAGTAAAACTGAATGCATGAATTCGGGTAAAACACATTTTCCAAGATCAATTAAAGGAAGACAAGATAGAACAGAATATCCTTTCACACCTCGGATTTGAATTTTAGTATTTTTTTGAAGTAGTATTTTAGCTTGAGCTTCCATTTTCTTTCCAGTTCTTAATCTGTAATCAATTTTGTACGGAAAAATACGCGAAGTTTTCAATCCAGCAATAGGTTTACTTTTTACCGTCCGAATCTCACATATGTTACATCCGTAACGGCCGTTGAAAGACATAATATTTTGGACTTGGGCTCTAGCTGGTGCATCTGCTATCATTATCGGAGCAACTATTTTGGAGTTTATCGTTTCCCCAGTTTTTGGATTTATCCAATCAATACCAGTGACGAAGCATTGTTTTAGTTTATTAAAAATTGGCTTGAGAAAAAGATTCATGGATGGCTTACAGCTGTCATCATACCACAGTCCAATTATTATTATATATTTGTCTCTGATGTTTATAGGTAGTTCTGCGATTGTGAACATAAGTGGCCAGCAATGACTTTTTGCACTCTTTACCAAAGATAAGCCATCAGTGTTGAGAATAAGTGTTAAATCATAAGTACCTCTATTATTCCGAGCATTGACTCTGATATATTCTGTTCCATCAGTTATATCTGAAATATTTCCATCATTTTGTGATCGAGTTAGTTTTAATTTTTCAGCTAAATTATTATGTTCAAATAGAAATTTTATTTGATCAGAAACGTCAAATTCGTGAAAAAATCCAATATCTGAGATCTTATCTGTTTTACACAAAGAACATTTTTTTATTTGCTTTTTGCCTGAAATTTCAATATCAACGCCAAACAAACATTTTTTACAGTAGTAATTCTTTATAAATTTGCTTGGAGGAGCAATATTTTTAGCGTATTGAAAAAGTTTAAATAATGTTTTTGGCATTTCATTATCCTCTGGTAAAAATTTAAGTTGCATTTTCAATATATCTTTTAATGCAGCTTTAGTAATATTATGCTTAATATATAACTTCAATAAACATAATACACATTCATCTACGCTCATAGTACTATTAGGAAAAATCATATTACTTTGATCTATATCTTCATGGATGATTTCTTCTATCTCGATTAAATTATCATGATCACCTTTGGCATCTTCGAAATCATCATCATCTTCGTAATCAACAGGACATTCATCATCATTATCATTTATTTCTTCATCATCATTATCATTTACTTCTTCATCATCGTGGTCACTAGCTAATTCCTGATCGGTTTCATTCAATCGATCATCCGTACTCTTGTTTGAAACGCTATCGATATCTGATACATCGCTTGATGAAAAATTATCATCATTTGTCAAGTTATTTATAACATTTGTTGCAAAATCATTTTCAACAATACTTGATTCTTCATGATAATTTTCACTTCTACTAGTATCGTCGTTAGAGAAAAAGCCACTTGTTCGCCATCGATTTAGTGTCCTCAATGGAATCTAAATTATAAAAATGAAAATGATACTGAAACTATCTGCAGCTTTATAATTTTTTGGAATTATGTTAATAGATAAATTATTATAATTTATTTCTCCAATAAAAGAAATAGCTACTGTAAATAACTCATAAATATAAATTATTCATAAAATATTTACCGGAGCTGTCGAATCTGATTTGTATCGCTTATACCTCCTTCTAGGAATTAGTGAGTAAGAATTTTCATCATCATCGGATGACATTTTATTATGAAATTCTTTTAAATAAAGTGTAGAAATTGATCAAACTACTTTTAACACGTACTATCTAGAAAAAGAAGCAAAATGCATTACTTAGTAATTGAAAATTTTTATGATAATATGTATCTTAACTTATAAATGTAGATTTGATTAAAATATTTATTTTAACTTCGAATAATGAGATTAGAAAAGATTGGACAATAAAAAAATTCATAAAATGAAATTATTATGTTACGAATATTTCGATTATTTATTAATCTTTAAAGCTTGGAGTAAAGGCTACAAACAAAATAGTAAAAAAAAAAATTAAATAAAACTCCATAATTTTACAAAACATGCATAGATACTGATTAATTCATAACAACCAGGGTTTTTATTATCGTCCAATTAGTTGATGAGGCACTTTATTAATTATTTGTATCTTTATTATTAAAAATCTACTGTAAAAATTTTTACTTACTGACTTTTCTCTGTAGAAAATAAAAGTTTTTGCCAACAACAATTTCACTCTGTAATTCTTACTTCACGAGTTAGTAGTCAAATAAATCAATTAATACACATGTATATTTCAAAATAGATTTGATCTATAAATTTTGTTAATATTAATTTACAAAAAAAGTCCTTGATATTTTATTAAGTCTTATCTGTTATGGAAAAGGTTATGTGTGTACATAAGTTTAAATGCGACATACATATGTACTAGAATGTGTGGGGTATAAACAGTGTGTACTACACATTCATCGACAAAGCGCCACTTAATGGCGCCTCTGGCAGGTTGGTACTCACCAACACTGTTAATCCTCACACACACTTGCATACACAAAGCACTAAGTACCGCCATTTTTTTCACAAAGCGTGTTTCAGTTTCGGCTTTCTATTGTTACTAATATTTTGTTCAATTACATTAAATAATTGTTTAAAAAAAATTAAACAAGTCTGACAGTAAGAATTAGGTGCATAGAAAAAAAAATAATACAATGTTTATTTTAAAATGTAAGAGAGACGATTCTGTTTGTAAAGTTGATGATAGTGAGGTTATCTATAATAAAGATAGCCCGCCTAAAGATGGTGAAGACGTAAAATTTTACTACGGTGGCAAACAAGAATTTGGACAAGTGATTATGATGTCTGGTAAGTCAAAAAAATTAGTTGATCTAAGTAGCAAAATATTAATTACTGAGCTTATTTTATTATTTTTACCCGAAGATATTATATTAATTTATAATATCTTTGCTAACTCCTGTTCTGTACCAAAGCCTTGTTTTTTTTTTATGAGAGTCCTAATAAATTAATATAATTTAATGTGATTTTTTTAGACAATATAAAAAAAATTAATACAAAGTTTGAGCAAATTAAACAAAGTTTAAGGAAAAGAACGCGTCCAAGCTCATCTCCAGAAGTTAAAAAGGAATCTGTTTCAACAAAAAGAACAAGGAAAATAAATTCCAAGTATAACTCATCATCCTTTGAAAATATGGACCTCTTAAAGCTTCCGAAAGTCCGTGAATCCGAAAAACGAGTATGTATATTGTAATTATTTATTATAAGTCACACAGGCGTGTTGATTGTTCTTTAAAATAATTAACAGATTATTGAATATAGTATGAAGATAGAATTAATTTTTTCGAAGTTTGAACTTGGTTTCTTATTTTCTTTTTATCATTAAAATAATTAAATTTATATAGTATTAAACAATTTTATCAAAAGATTAAAAAATTCTAAACAATGAAATATATAATTTACTAACTTAATATAATATAAAATTTAAATTTTACAGGAAATTAAGGATGATAATAGAAAAAAAGGTGACAAAATATTGCAGAAGCTAATTGAAAAAGACATAACTGGTGAACAAAGTAAATCTGAAGATTGCGGAAGTAGTCCTTCCAAAGATGAATTAAAAAAACAACTGGCAAAATTGCAGAAAGAAATCAAAAACTCCAAAAAATCAGATGGTAAGAAATTTTTTAGAACCGAAAACTATTTCTTTCCGATTTTTTAATTTTCACTTCAATTCAAATTTTTTGAATTTTTTAAAAATTTCATATAAAATTAGTTTTAGCATAGCTGTTTCATTAAAAATGACGTTAATAATTATTTTTTATCATTTCAGTAATAACAGAACAATTAGATGACGATACTGCATTCACTTCTCACACTGAATTAAAAAAAAACCAAAATTATAATACTGACTTAAATTCTGCTTCTGAAAGTGATACAGATGATAGCTTATCAAATGTCAATGATCAAAAGTCGAGCGATGTGCTAGAGACTAGTGGAAATAATGATGAGAGTCGTCATGAGTCAAAAATATTAAAAGGTGACAATAATAATAAGGAAAACAATCCTCACAATATTGTAGTCAACAAGACAAGTCCGGATGAGGAGACTACCGAAAAAATTAGTGATGATTGCAACGACTCTGATCTTTGGGGGAAAGATTGGCCTGGAGAACCCGTATGTATTTTAGTATTAGACTCTATTATTATTCAGAAATGATATTTATTGTGATGCTTTCTGTTCTGTTTTTTGTTATATTTATTTCTAATTATTTTTCAATGATAGATGTGTAAATTAATGAACAAAATATACTGCAAAGAAACAGAGTATAGAATGTGCAAATCACTGTGCAGCCAAGCTTCTCACGTTGTCCGGAGATTGATCCCAGGAGTTTTTAAGCCAAGTGGTTATTTGACTGCTACGCTGACTGGACAAGCTCCTAGAGCTCACGTACAAGAAGGAAAATTAGCTCCAATGAAAGCATTAAATTCTGTAGCGAAAAATGAGATTATTGGTAACAAAAAAAAAATTTTTTTTTAACTAAGTATGAATTTAAAAAGCTAGATTATTTCTCAAATATTTTAGTGTTAATGAAATTTGATAAATATTTTTCATATTTAATTTTTGATTCATATTTATATGAACATACTTTTTATAAAAGCTGGTATGTTTATTTTAATACATATTTTTAATTTATTGAATTATTTCTTAATTTTTAGACTTCGCTCTGGCTTTAGCTAAGAACAAGAAATGGATGACTCCAAAAGGTGTTCCTCAAACTAGAGAGCAACTAGCAAGTGTTATGTCTCAACGAATTGGGGAGTTAAAAAGAGCTGATCAACTTAAAAAACAAACTAAATCTTAAGCAAATATTAGTTGATCAATATCTTTTCCATAATTTTTTTAAAAATATATTTTTGTTTAATTAAATTAAAGTTAAATTTTGTGTCTTTTAAGATATAAGATCTTATGTACTAATATGAATGAAACTGTTAACATCGTTATTTGCCAGATAAACTTATAAAAGTAATAACTATTACTGTACCTGAGCTTAAAGGTTTTAAAAGATATTTTTTTACGTATTCAAAATTTTGTTATTCAGTGATAACGATAAAATCAATATACTATTAAGTTGATATGCAATAATAAAAATGTAAGGTTACTCATTTTTCATAAGTCGATGAATATGTAATAATATATTACATAATTAACTCCAAAAGAAGTTCCTTAAACTAGAGGAGTAAGTATTATATCTTCAAAAGAACTGATTAGTTAATAAGCCAGCTAAGCCTTAAACAAATATTATAAAATTATACTCTTATTTAATTATAGCTAAATCTTTTGTGCTTTGATATGTTAGGTCTCATAACTTGATATTAAATACAGATGTACTTAAGTTTCAGAAACTTAAATAACAAGGGTTGAGATTATTGATAATTTTATTATTTAATGATGTAGCAATAAAATCGATGTTACCATTAAATGGATTTTCGATAAGGATTATGTAAACATACTTACGATATATTAAGAGATCTATAAATATGTAATATTGCTATTATAAAATTAAAGTGCCATTTCTTCAATAAAATTCGATCAGTATGAAATAAAAACATGTAGTAAAAAAGTTATTATTAATTATATTCTATTTTTGTTATATATAAGTTATATATATTTTATATATAGTTATATATAAGTTATACATAAGTTATATATAGTTATATATAATTAGACCTGGCCAATTTTCAGGTCTAATTTATATATAAGTTACCATATATAATCATATATAATTATATATGATCAGGCAAAATCATTTTTTCCCGGGATGATTAGAAAGAAAATTTTTAATTTTCCAGAAAAAAAAATGATGTAACATAACTTTATAATCAATTATCTCAATTGTATTGTCCACGAATGGCGTTTAATTATTGTGAAATTATTAATACGTCAAAAAATGTCGAGTGAATTATTATTTTATTTGATAGAATAAATGCCTATAGAGAAAAGTAAATAGTGTGGAATTAATGAAAAGGAATCTTTAAATAAAAATAGTTGGAAATTTAAGACTTCTTACAATCACGAAAAAATTGAAAGTAAAAAAAAATCAGATCAAAGAATTATCATGAATTATGACAGATTCAAAATCTTAAACAAATAAAAAATTTATATTATTATATATGCTTATTTAATCTCAATCGTTTTTAATCTCTTTTACTAGCCATTTTACTCTTTTTAAATGATTATTATTATTTTTATCATTATTATTATAGATGAAAATGAAGTTAACTTTTAAAAAAAAAAATTAGGAAAACGGTTGACCCTGAAGACCATCCCTGCAACTCCCTGCTAATTCCATACGTAGGCGCTTAAAATTGCACCAATGACGTTTTTGAGCTCTTCGAGCTTAAAAATACAAGTTATGGGTTATTTGGAGCTCTCCAAGCAAAAGAGATTGCATTCCTATGCTTTAAAGCTCTTCGAGCTCAAAAGTCTGATAGAGATTTGATAAGACACTATTTTTTGAATTTTTAAACCGCAATAACTTTTGAATGTATAAACCAATTTTTACGCGGTTAAGAGCATTCAACGCAGTTTTTCAAGCCTCACAAAGAATCTTAAATTTCAAATTGATCGCGCTAGGAATTTCGGAGTTATTCCGAAAGAACACTTTTTTCGGTTTTCTTTCGTTCACGATATATCTCGAATGATTCAACCGATTTCGACCGGACTGGTAGCGATCTACGTGGTTTTTTGAGGTTAAGAGCTGATTAGTTTTTGGAATTGAACCTTTAAGCCGTTTGAAAGTTATTCCAAAAAAACCACATTTAAAAAAAAATTTTTTTTTAGTTTTTTCAAGATTTCTCAAAATCTATTGATTTTAATCATTCCAAATGGTTCTCAAAATCTAAGTTTGGTCAAGCCCTTTCGAATAGCACCAACCGCGATGAAATCAGTCAAGCCGTTCAAAAGTTATAAGCGGTTCGCATACTTTCACACACACACACACACACACACACACACACACACACACACACACACACACACACACACACACACACACACACACACACACACACACACACACACACACACACACACACACACACACACACACACACACACACACACACACACACACACACACACACACACACACACACACACACACACACACACACACACACATACATACAGACACTGTGACAACCTCTCGGGGATAGTCAGGGAAACTTCCTATGACCTTTAAACGTCGAGATCTGATAAAAACTCGATTTTTGCAAAACGGGGTGAAAACAATAACTTCCCGATTTTTGAAAATCTTCGATTTTCTTAGCGGGAAGTTAAAAAAAAGAACTGTCAGTTAAAAGTCAAGATTTGTCAACAAATCTATACTACTTTCCTCGCAGATTAATATTTCACAGCATTAATTAAATAGATATAATTAAGTCGTACAACTAGAAGATTTTGATAAAATGGTCAAAATTAATCAATATAAGTAAGCTATATATATATATATAATTTTTTTTTATATTTAATTTTTTGCTTTAACTGACAACTGATATTTTGAACCTCAATATCATGATAAAGAAATCTAATTTGAAATGATTTAAAAAATTTTGAAATAATTTAAAAGTATCTGATTTAAATATTACATAAGTATACGTTTCACATAAAATTAATTATTTCATATCATCTTTCTGAATCGAGGTTATAATTCTATTTTCTCAGTTATGTTATGAATAATATCATAAATGCTAAACAAAAAAAATACTTCATTTTCTCTTTTTACTCGTAGCTTTGTTAGCTTTGTTACACGAATGATTGGGATTTATTGGATGGAAGATGGATACAGATACATTTCTTTAATATCTGAAGCAGCACAAACAAGATATGTTATCAGCATGAGTATTATTTTTCAAAGTATTATCAGTAATATTCATTTACACCAATTAATTCTTATAGAAAAATCATTTGCAGGAGATGAAGTTATCGATGAATTAACAAATAATCCTTTAATCTGTGAATTTCGATTTAACATTGATAAAATTTCGCGTATAAAATTAATTTCTATCACGTTAACAACTAATAATTTCGCTTTATTACCGAATTTGAAATTAGAGATAGAATCGGAAGATGATGAATAATCGACTGAATTATTTATTCAAAAATGTATTGAGACAAGGGAAAAAGTACTGAAAAGTATTAGATTCTGACAATAGAACCAATATATTTCGATAGTTTTTTCTTTGTCTCAACAATTTTTCTTAACAAGGGATTTTTCATTTTAATTATTATTTTTATTAAAAATTAAATAGTAATGGAATCATAATAAATTAAAAAAAAAATTGGTTGTCTGTAAGGTCGGTTTAAGGACGATAGTTATACGTGATTACGTCATAAAAAAACATTGATGAAAAATTGCATACTTTTAAAAATTAAATTGAATCATTATACCATTGAATTCTCATTACTTTTTGCTCAAAAATTAAAAAATTTTGAATACTTAAAAATTATTTTAACAAAAAAAGGACTTATTGATACTCTTAGACCTCTCTACCGTTTGTTTTATCGTCCTTCTCTATCGCTTCTTGCGCGCTCTCGCTCGCCCGCACAGGATCAGGTGGTACGGGATACTTTTTCGTGTGCGCTGCAAGTGTTCATCAATTTATAAGACGTTATAGTATCAAAAAAACATAATAAGACAATATTTCAAAATGATAAAAAAAGAATTGAAAAAAAACAAGTAAATAAATGTGACGAAATAATGAAAAGAAATAAAAAAAAATTTAAGGAAAAAGAAAGTGAAAAAAATAAGCACATAAGAACAGGACAGGTCCCATACGCATTTTTTAAAATCAAATGATAATTTAAAACGCGAAAATCAAAATTGAATAAAGTCATTTTTTCCACTTTTAGAGTGTTTTAATTGCTTATTTTACCTCCATTCCTTTCACCTGCGTGGCATAGGCCTACTGGAGACCCACCACGTAAAAAATTGGGAACGCATTAAACTACATGGTACCTCATGGGTGATGTGGAAATCTGTCTAATGACAGATTTTTTCTTTTTTGTAAATCCTAGTAGTTTTTTTTTTTCATTTTTATGAAATCTACTTTCATTTCGGCTGCCGAATGGCTTTTTTGATTAAAAATTACTTTAATTATTTTATATTCAGAAAAAAATTCATTTATGGCCGCACAATACCTCTAAATGAACCTCGCTGCTGATTTAATAGTTTAAAATTGCCTCATTTATTCCGAATAAATATTAAAAACTTAGTCGTAGGCGCCCAAAACCCCTGACTAACCGACGATACTTATTTTTTCTTATTAAATTATTTCAATCAATTTAAATAAAAATAAAAATCCACTGATAGTTGTATATAAACTCTAACTTACTATCACTAATAATTTTTTAATTAAAAATTAATTTAATCGTTCTAAATGAAAATAAAAATTTATTCATAGCTACCCAGTGCCTGTAACTGATCCTGATCACGAATTTTTTAATTAAAATTGATATAATTATTTTAAATGAAAATGCAAATTAATTTATGGCTTCCTAATGTTTCTAACTAACCCTCGATACGGATTTCTATTATAAGTTAACATTAATTATTCTAAATAAATATAAAAATTCATTCATGGCCGACCAGTGCCTCTAACAGATCCAGGCTAATGATTTCTAAATTCGAAATTGCCTCACGTATTCCGAATGAAAATCAAAAACTCAGTCATAGCCGCCCAGAGCACCTGATTAATTAACGCTAATAATATTTTATTTTAAGATAATTTCAATTTGAATAATTACAGAAAGAGCGGAAAAGCGGGGATCAGGTTTAGGTCTGGATATCTCAATTAAAACGCGTAAATTATTATCAAAAATAACACTAGGAATTTATTTACATTAAATACACTCAATATTTAATATGTTTAATAGCGGATTGTTAAGATAAAAGCGGATTTATAAATTACAGCGTGGTTTGCAAAAGCGAAGCCGGTTGACACGTGGTTGAACACTTTGCCGTCACTGAAAAAGCGGTGAAATAAATGCACAAATAACACAACTTATCTGAAACAAACTAAAGCGAATTATTAGCGGTTAATTTAAGCAAATTAAATTATTAAATAAGCCAAATGCGGTTTATTAACGAAAAGCGAAAGTAAAGAAATACTAATGGCGACTCGATGCAGCGAAAGCGTGGAAGCGAAAGATAACAACAATAGTCCGTTTTCTTCCTCGTTAAATTGGGGAAGAAGGCTATTGCGCATGTCTAGTGGGAGCGATCAGCCAATAAAGCGGTCGATTCATGACGTGATCGAGAAGCTGATTTTCTATTGGCGGTTCGATTTTTGCGGGAACTAGCGGTGGACAGGTGCGTCTCTTGACTTTGGGTGTCCCCCAGGAGCGAGTTAATCGCTACTGGGCCTTGTTCACCGAACATTCTCCCCTGGGTTGGCGGCTGCGTCGACAAGATCATCTTCTTCATGCGTTAGCGGCAGGACACAGAGCTTTGTAATTGGACGTACCAGCTCTGTGTTAACTGTCTTAACAGTTACTACGCGGATTTGTCCATCCTCACCTGGATGGACAGCAATTACTTTGGTTAATGGCCACTTGGTTGGCGGGAGATCCTCAGTGGTGATCAGTACAACTGAACCCACCTTGATCGGGTTGCGTCGATGATGCCACTTTAAAATGGCCTGGTAGCGGTGGATGCAGTCCTGGTAGTAGCGTTTCCAGAAATGTTGAACCATTTGCTGGACTTGTTCCCAGTGCGAGAGCAGAGCAGGTTGTAAATCTGTCAGCGATGGCTCTGGGATAGCGGTCAGTGACTGTCCGATTAAGAAGTGACCTGGAGTCAGTACAGCCAGGTCAGCAGGATCTTCATTCAGCGGTGTGAGCGGTCTGGAATTCAATATGGCTTCAATTTGAGCCAGTAGCGTTGAATATTGCTCAAGCGTCAATAGCGAGTCTCCGATTGTTCTTCGAAGGTGAAATTTGATAGATTTCACAGCGGCTTCCCATTTTCCTCCAAAATGTGGAGCTCCAGGCAAATTGAATTTCCAGTTCGTGCCATCTTGAGCGATCAAGGTTGATAATTCTCGTAATGTGCGGGATCCTGCAGCGAATAGTCGTTTCAGCTCTTTATCTGCTCCTACAAAATTGGTTCCACAGTCTGAATATAGCGTGTGGCAGATACCTCGGCGACTGGTGAAGCGGCGATAAGCGGCGATGAAAGCGGCAGCGGTGTAGTCTGTTACTAGCTCTAAATGTACAGCTGAACTGAACATGCATACAAAGACTGCAATCCAGCCTTTGTATGTTTTTGCTCCACGTCCTTGAAACGTTTTTAGCGTGATAGGTCCAGCGTAGTCGAGTCCTGTATGCAAGAAGGCTCGAGTTGGCTGTACTCGTGCGGCGGGTAGTTGACACATCAACTGTTGAGCGCGTTCTCCACGGTGTCTCGTGCAGATAACGCAGCGTAAAATAAATGATCTGACTGGAACACGGCCTCCAATAATCCAGACACTCTTGCGTAAGTCAGCGAGCGTAAGCTTACCTCCGTGAAGCGTTTTGCGGTGCGAATCATCAATCAAAATTGATGTAAGCGGTTATTGTCGTGGTAGAATCGCTGGATGCCTCTCTTCTGGGTCCAGCAATGCGTTTTTCAAGCGGCCACCGACTCTCAGGACCCCCTGATGGTCGATAAACGGAGTCAGCTTACTGATGCTGTTATTTTTAGGCAGACCATCACCATCTTGTAGCGTGTGAATCTCTCTAGCGAAGTATTGTCCTTGAGTGAACTTAATCAAGGTCAATTGAGCGCGCTCCAGGTCTGATGGAGTAAGCGGGTAGGCCAGCGAAGATTGTGGAACTCTTTTAAAGCGGTCGATGGCACGATGCCAGATGCTAAGCTTCCGTAGCAGTGGAAACAGCTGCGTGTAATGCGACAGTAATTGTTGGAGCAGGCAATTTTCTGCTTTCCAAGTTACTAGTGTCAGACCTTGGCGTTCTTCTCGATGTGTTGCGTTGTCGGTTGGAGGCTCCAGAGTGGGCAAAGAGGATTCTGGTTCATGAAGCCAAGTTGGTCCATGCCACCAGAGAGCGTGATGTTTCAGTTTTAGCGTAGGTATACCTCTTGAAGCGCAGTCAGCGGGGTTTTGTTTTCCTGGAATAAATTTCCAGGAGACATCTCGAAGCGTTTCTTGGATTTTTCCCACTCTATTGCGGACGAATGGCTTCCAGCGGATTGCTGGACTTTTAATCCATGCGAGAGTCACGGCGGAGTCAGTCCAGAGATTGATCCTGACATTTTCAAGCGACTGAACTTCTTTAACATGAAGTATCAGTTGTGTTAGCAACCATGCGGCAGATAATTCCAAGCGTGGGATTGTCATGGTCTTCAGCGGTGCTACTTGCGTTTTTGAACACAGAAGTGAGACCTTTGTGTTCCCATCAGCGTCAGTGACTCTCAAATAAACAGTGGCAGCCATAGCGTTTTGCGAAGCATCTAAGAACCCGTGCAATTCCATAGATGCTCCAGGTGCTATATTATTCCAGCGTGGAATGCGGATGGATTCGATGTTTCGAAGATCCTCGCGGTATCTAGTCCATTTGTGAATGAGTGATGGTGACAATTGTTCATCCCATGACACTCTATCTAGCCACAGGTTTTGCATAAAGATCTTGGCTTTGACGACTATTGGTGCGAGAAGTCCTAGCGGATCATACAGCTTAGCGATTTCAGACAATATAGCTCTTTTTGTCTTGGGCATCTCTGGCGGTAGCGTGTACTTGAACTGGAGAGCGTCAGTGCGTGAATTCCAGTACATGCCCAGGACTTTAACTGGTGCATCACTGATTTCTTTAAGCGGTGTATCCAGCTGCTTTTCTGGAGCGACTTCAACGAGTAACCGTGGGCTATTGCTAGCCCATTTGGCAAGCGGGAAGCAGCCTGCTGCACACAGAGCTTTTGTTTGTACTGCAGCCTTGATAGCGTCTTCTTCGTTGTCTGCTCCACCGTAGATGTCATCTACGTAGCGTGTTTTCAACATTGGAGCAACAGCTAGCGGAAAGCGGTGTCATTCATCCTTTACTAGTTGGATAAGCACACGTACTGCGTTAAAAGGTGCACTAGCGGTTCCGTATGTGACTGTCTTGAGACAGTAAGCGTCTATTAAGTCATTCTCATCTATCCAGAGAATGCACTGAAGCGGCCAATCAAGCGAGTCGACCTCAATCTGTCTGAACATCTTGGTGATGTCAGTAGCGAATAGAATCCTGCTGCAACGGATTCTCAACATCACATCAAAAATGTCAATTTGCGTTTTGGGTCCTGCGTGGAGAATGTCGTTCAATGAAATTCCTGTAGATGTTGCACAGGAACCATTGAACACTGTGCGGAGCTTCGTAGTGGCACTATCAAGCTCCAATACCCCATGGTGAGGCAAGAAGTAAGCGTTTGCGGGCAATTCGTTGACTGGTACTCGTATCATGTGTCCTAGTTGAATGTATTCTGCCATGAATGCACGATACATGTCAGAATATTCTCTTTCTCGCGACAAGCGAGTTATTAATCTGCGGAGTGACCCCATAGCTGCGTTGATAGAGTCGCCAAGTTGACTCTCAAGGGCCTTAAGCGGTAATCTCACTACGTAGCGTCCATCAGGCTGTCGATAATGCGTTTGACGAAAGTGAATTTCACATTCGTCTTCTTCAGCGGTGTTGAGCGGTGAATTTCCTGATGGAACTTCTTCCTATTCCCAAAACTTAGCGATAGCGTCTTGTAATTCAGTATCTACTGACGCATGTAGTGCTGCGTGTGATGTTGAAGCGTGTTTAGCGGTGACAGCCCCATAGACAATCCAACCAAGCGTGGTGGATTGTGCAATAGGAGCATTGCGAGGTCCTTGTTGAATCTCTGCGTTCATGATCTGTGCGGCTGGTGATGCACCTAGAATAATATCTACAGGGCGTGGCTGTAGATACTGCGGGTCAGCGAGCTTGAGATTCTCAAGATGCGGCCATTTCGGATCAGCGATCACGAACGATGGAAGATCTACCGTCAGTGTTGGTAGAATATGCATGCTGACATGCATTGATGCGGTCGTACACAGCGAACGAAGCTCAATTGTGCTCACACCTAGTGAGCTTCCTGCGGTGACATTGCCAATGCCCTTGAGCATGACCATGTCACGTTGTAGCGGTTGTCCAAGCTTCTTGAAGAGCGACTGTCTCATAAATGAGAGCTCTGAACCTTGATCAATCAACACTCTGGCGGTGATTGGATTACCATGATGTGGGCGGACCTGGACTAAAGCGGTAGCTAGCAATACTTGAGCGGAAAGCGGATCTGAAATAACCAACAGTTAATGTTGAATTATAAGCGGTCTAATGGAACGGTTAGTTACCTTGTGTGTTGTCTGCAAGTGTCTGTGGTGCAGATTTAGGCGGTGTATCTCGATGGATGGAAGTATGATGACGTTGACTGCACTTCCTGCATCCTTGAGCGGTCTTACAATCAGCGACGCGATGCGGGCCCAAGCAATTGTAGCACAGGCGGTATTTTTCGACTATGTCGATTCGTTCCTCCAAAGTAGCGGCATTAAAGATTGGACAGAACAACATGTAATGTTCCTCAGGGCACAGCGAGCAATTTCTTCTGGGCTTTGCTTTGTATTGAGTAGCGGTGTAAGAGGATGTTGTCTTCTGAGGTTTATTACTGCGTGAGCCTCCGGATTTATGACCTTCAGATTGCTTCTTGGGTTCCGAAGCGGGTTCCAAGTTCTCCCAAGCCCTGACTTTGGACTTGAGAAACTCGTGGAGCTGAACGTAAGTCGGCATGTTATCAGTAAGACCCAGGCTGGTCTCCCAATCTTCTCTAACGGCGGGCGGCAAGCGGCGTAGCGTCAGGTGTATGATTATCAGGTCCCAGTGATCTACTGGAACTCCTTGGGCCTTGATGGAATCCAGAGCCTTTTGGTTGGATAGTAACAAGGAATCCAATTTAGCGGCTGATCTAGCGGGAACAGACTCACCAACCAGCAGGTCTTCAAGATGTGATGATACAACGCGGCGAGGATTGGAATAGCGGCTTTTCAAAAGGTTCCATGCGGGCTCAAATGACTCATCAGTGGATGACATGTTTCCAATAAGCTGGTGTGCTTCATCTTTGGTGAATGTCTTCAAATAATGCATCTTCTGGCTGTTTTTCAGAAGTGCATTATCAATAACAATATCAGAGAAGAGCTGACTAAATGATCCTCAGAGCTTAAAGTCTCCAGAGAAGCTCTGGAGCTTAATTTTTGGGAGTCCAGTGACCGATGAGCCTCCCATGAAGGCGGTGCTGTGCATACCCAGGTTTTGTTGTGTTTGTGCGGCTTCTCTGGCATCAATCTCCTGCTGAATGACGTCTTTGCGGGTGGCTATGCGGGTCTCCAAGATTGCACAGGTGGCGTGAGCGTTAGTATAATGATTCCCGACGTGGTACTCGTGTTCAAGTACTTCCGGGTACATCTCAAAGATCAGCGAGTTCAAGTTAGTGATGTCCAGCCAAATCTTGGAGCTTTGTGTTGCCACTGACTCAATAGCGGTGATCGTAAGCGAGTTAAGCTCCTCATTAGTTAAGCGATCCACCATGGCATACAAAGCATCCAGGTACTGCTTTTGCATAGCAATAGCAGTTTCAAACTGCATTGCAGTGTTTAATGTAGGACCGAGATCGAGTTTTCAGTCAATTAAAGCGGAAAATTCAGCGTACCGGTGTACGAATGACTACCAGGAGCAGCACCCGATGTGCTCTGCGATGCTCCTGACACTCGACCTTTCCTAGCGGTATTACAGTTCACTTAACACAGCACAATTTTTAAGCGGAATAATAAATTAATTTAATTGAGATAGAGCCAGCCTGATCCGGCTCGAGGGACCAATGAATAATTACAGAAAGAGCGGAAAAGCGGGGATCAGGTTTAGGTCTGGATATCTCAATTAAAACGCGTAAATTATTATCAAAAATAACACAAGGAATTTATTTACATTAAATACACTCAATATTTAATATGTTTAATAGCGGATTGTTAAGATAAAAGCGGATTTATAAATTACAGCTTGGTTTGCAAAAGCGAAGCCGGTTGACACGTGGTTGAACACTTTGCCGGCACTGAAAAAGCGGTGAAATAAATGCACAAATAACACAACTTATCTGAAACAAACTAAAGCGAATTATTAGCGGTTAATTTAAGCAAATTAAATTATTAAATAAGCCAAATGCGGTTTATTAACGAAAAGCGAAAGTAAAGAAATACTAATGGCGACTCGATGCAGCGAAAGCGTGGAAGCGAAAGATAACAACAATAGTCCGTCTTCTTCCTCGTTAAATTGGGGAAGAAGGCTATTGCGCATGTCTAGTGGGAGCGATCAGCCAATAAAGCGGTCGATTCATGACGTGATCGAGAGGCTGATTTTCTATTGGCGGTTCGATTTTTGCGGGAACTAGCGTCGGACAGGTGCGTCTCTTGAATTTGGGTGTCCCCCAGGAGCGAGTTAATCGCTACTGGACCTTGTTCACCGAACACAATTCGTTTGAATAAAAATAAAAATTTATTAACGGATGCTCAGTGCCTCTTACTTACTATCTCTATTTATTTTTTGATTGAGAATTACTTTTTCCGTTCCAAATAAAAATAAAAATTTCATTATATTTACTCATTGCCTGTTACTGACCTTGATTATAAATTTTTTTACAAAAATTAATTTAACTATTCTAAATTGAAATAAAAATTGATTCATGGTAGCCCAGTTGTTCAAATTACTATTCTAAAATCAATTTAATTATTCTAAACAAAAATCAAAATTCATTTAAGCCCGCCTAGTTTTTACAACTAACTCTCGTTACTGATTTTTTTTCATTGACAATAATTTCAATTATCTAATATAAAAATAAAAATCCATTTATGGCCGCTAGGTTTTCCTAACTAACCTTTGCTTCCAATTTTTTCTATTAAAAATTTCTGTAATTATTCTAATTAAATATAAAAATTCATTCATCTCCGCCCAGTACCTCTAACTGATCCACGCTACTGATTTTTTAGATTAAAATTGCCACAATTGATCCAAATGATTATTAAAAACTCATTTATAGCCGCCCGGAGCCCCTGACTGACCGTCGATACTTATTTTTTATTTTAAAATTATTTCAATTCATTTGAATAAAAATAAAAATTCATTCATAGCAGCTTATTTCCTTCAACTTACTATCACTACTGATCTTCTAATTAAAAATCACTCTAATCTTTCTAAAGCAAAAAATTTATAGCCACACAGAGCCTGTAACTGACCCTGATCACTAATTTTTTTATTAAAATTAATTTTATTTTTTTAAATATATATCAAAATTCATTGTCGGCCGCTTAGTTGTTTTTTAACTTACTCTCGCTACTGATTTTTCGAATTAAAAATTACGTTAATTATTCAAAATAAAAACGAAAACATATTTATGGTCGCCGAGTACGTCTAACTGAGCCTCGATACTAAATTTTTTTAGTAAAAATTTCATTAATTATTCTAAAAAAAAATAAAATTTCGGTGATGGCCGCCTGGTACCTTCAACTGAGCCTCGCAAGTGATTTTTTTAACGAAAATTTCCTCAATTATTCCAAATAAAAATCAAAAACTCATACATAGCTGCCCAGGGCTCCTTACTGACCTTACTTGGTATTTAGAATTTTGAAATTATTTTAATCCCTTTAAATGAAAATAAAAATTTATTTATAGATGCCTAGCTCTTCTAACTTACTATCTATACTGAATTATGAATTGAAAATTACTTGATTCCGTATAAATAAAAACAAAAATTTAGTCATAGCTACTCAGTGCCCGTAACTGACCCTGCTCCCTAATTTTTCTATTACAATTAATTTAATTATTTGAATTAAAAATAAAAACTTTTTTATAGTGGCCTTATTTTTCTAACTTACCCTCGCTACCGATTTTTTTTAGTGAAGATTACTTTAATTATTCTAAAGAAAATAAAAATTCGTTCATGGCCGCCCAGTGCCTATAACAGATCCTTGCTACAGATTTTTTAGTTCAAAATTGCCTCAATTATTCTAAATAAAAATAAAAAAATTGTCATATCTGCCCCTGATTGACCGACGCTACTGATATTTTATTTTAAAATTATTTCAACTCGTTTGAATAAATATAAAAATTTATTTACGGCCACTTAAAGCCTCTTACTGACTATCTTTGATTTTTTAATTAATAATTAATTTATTCCATCTAAATTAAAATAAAAATTCCATCATAGCTACCCAGTGCCTTTGACTGACCCTTATTACTAATTTTTTTATCAAAATTAATTTAATTATCCTAAATTAAAATAGAAATTAATTAAGGGCCGGCCAGTACCACTAATTAAGCATTGCTTCCGATTTTCTAGTTCAAAATTGCCTCAATTGAGGTAAAGGCCCCAATATATGATCATGTACAAGTATATGATCTCTCCATGTATTTTTATATCTATGTTCACAAACAGAGGTATACAAATACATGAAGTGATCATACATTGGGGCTTTAACCTTATTCCAAATTACAATTGAAAACTCAGTCATTGCCGCCTTAAGCCCCATGACCGGCACTTTTTATTTTTCATTTCAAAATTATTTCAATTCAGTTATATGAAAATTAAAATTCATTTATGGACGCTTAGTGCTTTTAACTTACTATCACTACTAATTATTCGATTAAAAATTACTTTAATCGTTCCAATTAAAAATAAAATTTATTCATGGCCGCCCAGCTTTCGTAACTGACCCTCGCTACAGATTTTTTTCATTAAAAATTACTTTAATTATCCTAATTAAAGATAGATTTTCATTCATGGCCACCTTGTCCCTCTAACTGATTTTCGCTACTGATTTGTTAATTTAAAATAGCCTCAATTATTCCAAATAAATATTAACACCTCAGTCATATTCGCCCAGAGCCCCTGACTGTTCGTCGATAGTTATTTTTTATTTAAAATTATTTTAATCCATTTAAATAAAAATAGATATTTATTGAAGGCCGCTTATTGCCTCTAACTTATTTTCTTCATTGATTTTTCAATTCAAAATCACGTTAATCGTTCTAAATGAGAAAAAAAATTAATTTATCGCTACACAGTGCCTGTAACTAACACTGATCACTAATTTTTATATTAGAATTAATTTAATTCGTCTCAATAAAAATAAAAATTTAATCTTGGCCGCCCACTTTTTTCCGCTTATACTCGTTACTAATATTTTCCATTAAAAATTTCGTTAATTATTCAAAATAAAGAAAAAATTTATTTATAACCGCCCAGTACCTCTAACTGAACCTTTCTACTAGAAGTAGAAACATCATTCATTTAATAATGGTAAAAGATCGCCTTAAAGCATTTCAGTGTACCCAAAAATCAGCCTGGGTATTAGCTTTACAAATAACTTTTATATTAAATTTGTGTTATTACATATAATTGCTCATCTGCCTTTTCTTTTCCTCACCTATCCTCCGTCCCTTACTCTCTGCTCTTTCACTTCAACTTCTTTCTTTTTGCCTGATAGGTGCCACGACTTCAGTTATGCTCTCTCTTCTATCGAAACCTTCATTTATAGCATTTCTCAGATTTTTATCCAGCTTTCCATCCACTGTAACCCTTCCCCACTTTCAGCTAGCAGTTTTTCCAAGCTATCTTCCCACCTATTGACTCCATTAAATCTCCTAGCCACGTGGTCAAAAGATTCTACGTCTGTTTTCCATACTCTACACATTTTTTCATCCTACTTCAACCAATATCTATTTCCTCTACATTTGCTTCCTCCTCTTAGCTTGGCTATAGTCCTCTTTTCCGTCATTTTTCTTTTCTCTGCTCCAACAGCTTGGAATGTCCTCCTCAACTACTCTACTATACATTCTGTTGAACCGCGACTCCATTACATTCGCCCTCCTTTTCTGCCACTGAACGTATCTGTCTTTCTCTCTCAATCCTTTCTCCATCCTTCTTTCTTCCATCCATTCTAGAGCTATTCCAGCTGACGACTAGCAACATCTTCTCATATAATTCTCCCTATCATCTAGTCCCTCACTTCGCCTTCTCGATTTTTTCTTTCGTTCCACCATGCCTCTAGCCACTAGTTCTCTCTTTCCTCCAAACCTCACCTTTTCTTCAAACTTAAATGTTATTGCTCCTGCTTTAACCCTTAGTTTATCGATCTTTTACACTTCTCTTATTATATACCCAGATACCGACCTGTTTATACCCATAACCTATCTTCCGTACTGCTCTTGTAGACTCTCTATCTTCCTCTTTTCACTCCATCCCTAAATTTCTGTTCCATGAAGAGCTATGCTAGTCACTACAATATCAAATAGTAACTTTTTAAATTTTAGTTTCCCTCCAAATCTCCTTTCTTCAATTTACCACACTTTTCTCATCGCCTGCCTCGCTTTCGTTACTCTATTTGACACGTGCTCCTTCACACTATCATTCCTTGTAAAGATGATACCCAGGTAGCAGAAGCTCTTTACCTCTTCGACTTGCTTTCTCTTCCACAGCTATTCAGTCTTCTTCTGTCTTCCTCTCCCTTCACCATTTTTGAATTTCATCATTTTTGTCTTTCCACACACACACGCACGCACGCACGCACACGCACAAACACACATACACACACACACACACACACACACACACACACAAACACAGATACATACAGCGGCATGGACACCATTGCGGGAATAGTCAGGGAAGGTTCCTGTGACCTTAAATCGTCGAGATCTGATGGAAACTCAATTTTCGCAATACGGTTAAATCAATAACATCCCGATTTTTAAAAAATTTTTAATTTTTTTAGCGGGAAGTTTAAAAATACATTTACGGCCGATTAGTGCTTCTTACTTACTATCTCTACTGATTTTTTAATTAAAAATCACTTTATTCGTTCTAAATAAAAATAAAAATTTATTTATAACCACCCAGTGACTTTAACTGACCCTGATCACTAATTTTTTATGAGAATTAATTTAATTATGCTAAATTAAAATATAAATTTATTCATTGCCGCCCAGTACCTCTGACTGAGTATCGCTACTGATGTTTCAGTTCAAAATTGCCTCAATAATTTTTAAATAAAATGAGAAACTCAGTCATAGCTGCCTAGAGCTTCTGAATGACCGTCACTTCTTGTGTTTCATTTAAAAATTGTTTTTAATCAGTTTAATAACAAATTAAATTCAGTCATGACCGCTTTGTGCGTCTAACTAACTATCACTACTAATTATTCAATTAAAAATTAATTTAATCTTTCTAGATAGAATTTAAAATTCATTCATTGCCGCCCAGTTTTTCTAACTAACCCTCGCTACCAATTTTTTTTATTAAAAATTGCTTTAATTATTTTAAATTCAGATAAAAATTCATTTATGGCCGCACAGTATCTCTAACTGAACCTCGCTGCTGATTTAATAGTTTAATATTGCCTCATCTATTCCGAATAAATATTAAAAACTTAGTTGTAGCCGCCTAAAGCCCCTGAATGACCGACAATACTTAATTTTTCTTATTAAATTATTTCAATAAATTTAAATAGAAATAAAAATCCACTCATAGTTGTATATTGACACCAACGCACTATCACTAATAATTTTTAAATTAAAAATTACTTTAAATGTTCTAAATGAAAATAAAAATTTATTCATAGCTACCCAGTGCCTGTAACTTATCCTGATCACTAATTTTTTAATTAAAATTAATATAATTGTTTTAAATGAAGATAAAAATTCATTTATCGCTTCCTAATGTTACTAACTAACCCTCGCTACGGATTGCTATTATAAGTTAACTTCGAATATTCTAAATAAATATAAAAATTCTTTCATGGCCGGCCAGTGCCTTTAACTGATCCAGGCTACTGATTTCTAAATTCGAAATTGCCTTACTTATTCCAAATAAAAATCAAAAACTCAGTCATAGCCGCCCAGAGCACCTGATTAATTGACGTTAATAATATTTTATTTTAAGATAATTTCAATTCGTTTGAATAAAAATAAAAATTCATTAACGGATGCTCAGCGCCTCTTACTTACTATCTCTATTGATTTTTTGATTGAGAATTACTTTTTCCGTTCCAAATAAAAATAAAAATTTAATTATATCTACTCATTGCCTGTAACTGACCTTGATTATAAATTTTTTCACAAAAATTTATTTAATTATTCTAAATTAAAATAAAAATTCATTTATGGCAGCCCAGTTCCTCTAATTACTATTCTAAAATCAATTTAATTATTCTTAACAACAATCGAAATTCATTTAAGCCCGCCTAGTTTTTACAACTCACTCTCGTTACTGATTTTTTTTATTGAGAATTTCTTTAATTATCTAATATAAAAATGAAAATTCATTTATGGCAGCCAGGTTTTCCTAACTAACCCTTGCTACCGATTTTTAACTTCCCGCTAAAAATCTCAGATTTTCAAAAATCGGGAAGTTATTGTTTTCACCCCGTTTTACAAAAATCGAGTTTTCATCAAATCTTGACGTTTGAAGGTCACAGGAAGCTTCCCTTACTATTTTTACGATGATGTCCGTACGTCTGTATGTATGTGTGTGTGTGTGTGTGTGTGTGTGTGTGTGTGTGTGTGTGTGTGTGTGTGTGTGTGTGTGTGTGTGTGTGTGTGTGTGTGTGTGTGTGTGTGTGTGTGTGTGTGTGTGTGTGTGTATGTAAACCTCTTGTAACTTTTGAACGACTTGACCGATTTCATCGCGGTTGGTGACATTCGAAAGGGCTTCACTAAACTTAGATTTTCTGAAAATTTGAACTGATTCGGACCGGTTGATTTCGAGAAAATCCAAAAAAAGTTGTTTTTTTTTAATTTTTTTTAAATATCTCCGAATTGGCTAAACCGCGTGAAAATCAGTTCATTCATTCAAAAGTTATAGCAGTTTGAAAATTGAATAAATCGTGTTTTATCAAATTTTGATAAGACTTTTGAGCTCGAAGAGCTCAAAAGCTTAAAACAGCTATTTTTTCATAGAGCTCAAAAAAGTACATCGATTGTCGCCAACTACGTGAAAATCGGTTGATTCATTCGAAAATTATAACAGTTTGAAAATTATAAAAATTGTGTTTCATCGAACTTTGATAAAACTTTTGAGCTCGAAGAGCTCAAAAGCATAAAACAGCTATTTTTTTTTTTCATTGCTTATACAATGACAAGTTAATGAATATTATTTTATTGTAATTAATTTAACAAAAATTATATCAACTTATTATATTTACCGATCAGTATAGCCGAGCAGTCTAAGGCATAAAACCGACGCCTAGATCGAATAAAGTACTGAATCCAGACTCTAGCATGAACAGGATTTTTTTCACTAGTACCTCAGGTATACTTGGACTGGGAGGCCGCCAGATGGCGCGCCGACGGTAATTACGACCGGGTTTTCTGTTGTTTCCCTAATCAAGTCACTATATTGAAAAAGCAGTAACTAGTGCATTCTCAATACAGGCAATCGCAAGTACAGATTAATTAAAAATCGGCCATAGCTACAAAAAATGGCAAGAAATATAAGTAAAAGGCAGGATTGAATGATATAAAGTAGATTCCTTAAATGTAAACAGCAATTATCACTGTTATACATGAAATCTATAATAATAAAAATAAAGTTTGGCAAATCTTAAAATGCAAGCTTCATAGCGGTCGTTCAATTTTTACAAAAAAGAAAATGATCATTTATCAAATTCAAGTTTTGCATCATTTCCTGAGAAGAATGTTCTATAGCGCATGTGCCAATCTCAATTTTTCACTCACGGCTTAAGATTGCACGGACAATACCCCGTAAGTTATAAAAGAATCTAAATTTTTTTTTTAATTAAAATTAAAAATTCGAATACAAAAATTCATTATCATAATTTAACCGTTACCTTACATTATAATTAAATAAAATAATTAAATAATTCAATCAACAAAAACAATAAATAGTCAACTTTTGACTCAAGTATTTTTTCACAAAACTCAGACCTGGCAACACCGCGCTTAACAGCAATTTATATTTACCTCGCTGTGCAGTGTTAAGTTGAAAAACATAACCCATAAATATACACAGGAATGATTAAAATTCAAAATTCGTGCGTTCTGTTCTGCGCAACGTTGCCACAGTGCGCTGAATCACGTGATTTTTTTTATTTTTAGATATGTCGGCTTGAAATTTTCGTATATTTCTCATCGTTTGCATTAAAATATCTTTAAAAGCCTTCCTCAGAAAATTTTCATTTTATTTTTAACGTATTCTACGAAAGTTGATTGACTGAAATAAAAGTTTTTTGTTTTATAATCTTCCTATGAGGTAGTCACATAAATCGATATATGTGCAATCCACCAATCGTCTCTATTGGCTACATGTCAAATTTCAATTTTTTAATAATTTATTAAAGGAAAACCCTTCGCCAGATCTAATCCAAAAAATTAATTTAAACGTATGAGATAGCAATTCATAACATATCAAAAAATTAGCTTTTGATCTTCACAAGTGCATTAGTGTCCGAATAACCTTAAGTCTAGTCATTATGTTGTATATAAATATAGATTTACAAATACACAGTCGGATTTTGGTTTATTATTAATAATAATTAAACGATAATGAATTAAATGGTGATGATAATTGAAAAACATCGCCCTGCGATATTTTAGATGATTAAAAAAAAATTATTCCGAGAAGATAATTTTTTCGACCAATTTCCTTGCCACATACACGGATCCGTAAACACAGACACACGAACGTCCACGAAAAACTATTTTTGATCAATTTATTTACTATGTTAAACTAAATAATTGTTTTTGAACTATATTTTAAGTGTTTAACAAATTATTTTTGAAGTGAAACTTCTTTATCGAGGTTGGAAAAAAATTTAGTGTAACATTTTTTCGTTACGCGTCACATTTTTCCGTTACGCGCCATCTTTTTCTTATTCCTACCACGCGTGATTCGAAGTATACTTTCTCCAGCGGAGTAGGGATTGGTAAATGTCTCCAATGTATTTTGCGGCCCGTTTTGAGTAGTTACATTTTTGAAATCCAGTTGGCGATTGCATCGACTTCCATAAGAGCCAATGGACATTAAATGGTTTTTTAAAGTGATAATCAATTTTTAACTAATTGTTTTTTCGAATAAATGGAAGATTTTCAAAAATGGACTTAGACAATTTGGTAATTAGAACATCGATATTAAAGTTCTTTATATAATTTTCGTAAACTGATTAACTAATTTTCAGATTAAATAATGGCAGAATCTAAAAAATGATAACAATGGTAATGACGATGAGATCATAATTGATGAAATACAATAATTATATTTAGCAACTTAGCAGTTCACTATGTGACTACTGTGACTTGTGAACCATAAATAAATAAAATTTTGCTTTATTAAATAATAACTTTTGTTAAATTGCACTGTAATTTTTTAACTATTGGCGTTATTGAAAATACTAGCTGTTACCCGCCCGCTCCGCTGGGCACTTCATAGAATTGTATTTTTAGAGATCTAGACTTGAAATTTAATGGGAGTATTGTTTAAATTTGTACAGATTTCAAATTTTATCAGATTGGCCCGTTCCTTTTATCCCTGTGATTATTCTAGTTAGTATTCATTGTAAATTTTAATGTGCAATCACTATGACATTCCAGTGGTT